>NW_006921359.1:0-174582 GCF_000392275.1 Phaeoacremonium minimum UCRPA7
GGGGGGGGGGGGGGGGGGGGGGGGGGCCAGTCATAGATTATCCTAGATTGCTACTGGGTAGAAGATTTGATCAGGGGTCTTCTATTCCCAGGGCGTAGCACTTTAAAATAACTTGAGACTTTAACTCTCGATTGATCGACATCGGGATATCGAAACTGATATCATCAATTTCAACATGGGACACACGGATATGACGGACTTCTCGGCACCACCGGTCAACAACACATTGAAAGAAATGAAGCTCTATATTGTCAAGAGTAATCCCTTACCCTATATGTTCCTTTTCGCACCAAAGAGGTGCGCTTCTAGTTTCCTGCTTTGTCGTCCGTGTGTGCCGCGAGCTCCAAATTTAACCTTCGGCAGTCCAGACACTGACATCATGGCAATATGATAATGCATAGCAATTTGATCTGAGGAGCCCCGGTTCAGTTCTCCATAATCCAACAATGTTGCTCCCAGATTGTCGCATCCATATATCTCTTGCCGCTTTGATATCTCTAGGCCGATGCGTGTAAACACACCTCACGCCTTGTCCAAGATATGACCGCTAATGCGTCCGGAATTGACGATATCAAGGAATCACTCAGAATCTCTGAGATTTCTTCTACAATAGACGTGCCTGAAGAATCAAGCCACCACATTGTCGTATCCTTAGATAGCCTTTGCCAGAGTACACCGTAAAAAAGTGTAATGAACAATGCCATAGGCTCAAGGCGCTTAAGTGCTTGAAAGAAATCCGGGCTTACTGCTGTGACAATCGAGAAGCAAGATCCCCTAATGTTTCCTGCAGCATCTTCGGCGAAGCAGTGCTTAATGTGTGCAATAGCGATGCGATACGTCTGAACATCGCAAGCTAATGCTGTAGTCGTCCCAGCCTCTTGGCCCGTCAATGTTACATAGACCAAACAAGATATAGACGTGAGTTTGTCGAGCATAACCTGTGTCTCAGAGCTTATAGCATCCATTGTTTTTGGATTAAATTCCTCCATCACCTGGCGAAAACAATTTGGGAGGTACGGGAGCTTGGCGGCGAGAAACGTATACGTCCCCACTATCATATCGAAGATTGCGTTGAGGCGATTAAACGTAGTTGTAGAGCTTCTCGTCAGGGAAAATCTGCAAATTGCTTCAATCACAGCAAAGTGATAGAGCAGGGGGACATTTTCCTCGCTTATCTTCCCCTCAAGCTGCAGCCGAAAGTCGTCAATAGCCTTTTGCCAATACTGATAGGCGGCTTGATTATATAGAGATACACTTCGCCCATCATCGCATCCAGATTGACATGCTAAATCTGCTGCGGCAATCGCAAGAACTATGTTAAGCAGATAACTATCTCTCAAAGCTGCGTGTGGTAAATGTTGTTGGAGGGTTTCTTGATCCTCGGGTACGCTGTAAAGACCTCTCCATGTCTTCGTCGACCACTGGTGCATCAACTCTAGCTCGAGCAATCTGTTCGACTCGACTGTAGTAGAAAATGCAGTCAAGGAGGGCGACAACGAGGTGACGCTTAGGCTCTCTTTGGTGGACGAGTCTTCAAGGTTATGGGACTGCGTCTTCCAATGCGCAGAGTCTTTTCTCGACTTTGATGGCTTGAAATGCGAGTTGAGGGCCAATGGAAGCTGATATATGCAGGCAATGCCTCGAACGACGCAATTTATGCATTGCGGCTGCTTCTCGTCGCACTATGTCAGGTGTCAATTTCATCCGATGCAACAGTTGCTTAGACATACCTTGATATGACGCTTCTTGCAGCTCTGGCATCCTCTGCGCGACTTGCTATGTGTTCGCCTTTTGAGCATGACGGCTTGGTCTTGCGCTGATAGCGAGGTGCAAGAGAAGCTTCAAAATGTTGTCACAGGACTGGAAGAAGTGTTGGTGGTGGGGCTAAAATTTCCCGGGGCTGTGCATGGTGCGCTGCAGATCTTATACTGGATATCGCATCATTCAGGATCACCATCCTTGTTCTCTGGGCGGGCTGCATACAACTGTAATTGTAATATACTTGGGATGACATTAAAGACACTCCCAGACAAGCGCTCACAACAAGATGGGACAGGTGAAGAGACAAAGCCCCATTAGAGACTGCGCCTTTATTCTAGAGCTTCGACAAGAATTCTATGATTTTACAGTCGGTGGCATATCGAAAACACCAAGCTCCCCCACCTTCGGCGATCACAGAAGGATGGCCAATCCCTGGGCATTCTTGTCAGCCCCCAAATCCTTCAACTCAAAGTGTTGCACTTGTTTCTTGTCAACCACATTGACCACTGCGATAGCAGCCTGTGTGGTACCATTGCCAGGGCTTAGAGCGTACAGGAATTTGCCCGCAGCTTTGAGGTCGATCAATCCTGGATCACCATTCGCGCTCAAATCGATTTCTCCCAGAATGCTCGCATCCGTCAAGGACATCTCGACTAATCTGTCGATTGCAACATCAGTGACAAAGGCAGTGCCGCTAACTGCTGAGACTGTGGCCCAGCATGTTGCCTTCTGGTCTTCAATGACGCCTTTGCCCTTTAAGGTCGACATTAATGTCCCTGGGTCAATCGATAGTACAGCACCACCAAAAGAAGCATCTGTGACGAAGAGGTCGCCAGAACCGGGAATAGTTGATGAGCCGAAGAGCACAGCTGTGCCCGCTGGTGATGATTGGACCCCATCAACACTTACGCTAAATCCTGCCTCACACTCCGAGTTCTTTTCAACCGGATATGCTGCCAGGAAACCCGTATTATTCTTGGTTGGGTCTCCTTTGACTGTCGTAAACAGTGTGTTGTCATCGTTGGAGAAGAATACTTGTGAGACAGTGTTTGTCGGCCCAAGCGGCGGCGTTGTCTGCTGCAAGTCGAATGGGCGGAGAGCATCCATCGTTGTTATGCCTGTCGTAGAGAAGCTGCCACAAGAAACACCTGCTTTAGCTCCAGATGAACCCACACACACAAGTTTATGTTTCATTGAAGCCGCAATCGTGTTCGGGAATTCTCCAGGTACTGTTGCTGGTTGACCGACAACCGTCAATTTCGTTGGGTCGGTCTTGTCAATTGCCATCATGGTAATGGTGTTCGACCCGGCATTGACCACAAAGACATACTAAGATTGTTAGCAAGCTATCAAGGTCAGGCGGCTTGGTCAATAGAACATACGTCGCCCGCAACAGTGAGTGCTGACTGAGAGACCAAGCCATCTGGAGCAGCAAGCTCCCCTGTGGCGCCGCTGATCGAATTAGATCCTGCGCCTCCGGTTGGAACTCGCGAGCCAGCTGCGAGGAGTCCATCTTTAGAAACGTTGAGAGAAATGACCGCATTTTCGTTATCATTGGTACTAATGTATACCGCTCGGCCATTTCTAGATGTAAGACACGGCGGTCTGGCCGATACATGGACGAGTAAGGTTGTCACGGACAGAAGAACTGTGGAAGATAAGACATGCATTGCCGTCGAGGGAAAACCTTGCGATTTTGCGAAAGTGAAGAGAGTGAAGTCGAGATGGAAGAAGTGCACGCGTGGATCACAAATCTTTACTATGAATACATCTCAGCTTTTTGATTATGCTCTGGACTACATGCTTGCTTTAAGTACTTTCCGCCCAGTCTAATCTCGACTTTTCAATTGCCCTGGATCGTTAGGTGAGTATGACCCTTTTGAGTATCAGATTTTAAGACCCTGGTAATCGGATTTTCCCAATCGTGTAAATCTGATTACCCTGCTGCTAGCTGCTCGAGGTGCTATTGAAACTTGGCGGATCGGCGGCGCCATTAGGGAGGAGGGGCTAGAGGTTAAGTTGCATGCTTACCAACCAGTACAGTACCAGGGCGCAACCCGCCGCATTATGTGAGGGAGGCCCAAGGTGAGCTGAAGCGCGCAGCATAGCCTTGCAGCACATGCGTGCGATCTTCGCCTTGCGAATTCGTTTTCGCGGATTCGCAGCCCTCGTAAACTCACCTGAGTTTTAGTCTCTTTAGAGCCCTTTTACACATTGAAACATATCTATCCTCTTATCTACAAATGTCTAGGTAACGAATTGAACTTCTTTCCATTTAAATTAGCCCTGAAGAAGTCCATTTTCCGTGTGAGTTAGAGTGTAGATCTACGAATTAGCACAATGTGGTTGGTCTAGCACTACTGTCCAATTTCAATGTCACAGTGCCGAGACTGCAAAGGATTATTTATGGGACCATCGTGGCATCGACTTCTCGGACGTTGAGCATTATCGCGGTCATATCACAATCTAGAGCCGACCTTTTTATTGAACAATGAGGTGCTATTAGCAATGGCCAGGCGACGTAGGGTGTTATGCAAAATAGACTGGTAAGGTATACTGAATGAATAGATACCCTGCCTTTATTCTGGCGAGTCTGCACTCAACCAATTCTCTCAGAAACACAACTTTTTGTAGAGCATAAGTATTTAGTAGCTTGCCTCATTCGTCTCCATTACTACTTGTAGACATGATAGTCCACACTAGCTTTCCCTTTTATACCCTTCCAGTGATCCCATCTCCAAAGTTGATTAACTTTATTACTCAAGCCCGACTATCTCAACAGTCGCCAGCAAGAGGCGCCCTTGTCCCTTGTCATACCCTTCGCAAAAGATCGAACTCTATATAATGTTGATGATAATATTATCGACGCTCCCAAAGAACTTTTCATACTCATATATTTTCACAGTACGTGGCTGGTAAATTTTTTCTGGCAGATTAAAATATTCGACAAGACGCTTAACATCAACGTTAACCTCGTCATCGGGATACATTCAAATCCCCTGATATGATTACACCCAACACGTGAGCGCTGAATGTCTCAATTATTACTAATAGAGGATTGCAGGAAATCAGCTTTGGCTTGTTCAAGCATCTACCGTGGTATTCGAGGGCTAACGTATCCATTGTCGAATGGCCACCTGTTACGATATCCTCTCCGGGTAACTTCAATTTCAAATATTAGAAATAATCTAGCTTAAACGAACGTCATATTGCAGATGATACTTTATCAAGATACAAAACCACCCCACAGACCAGGCTGTAGCAAATGAGGTCTCAACTAGACGTGCTTGCACAAGAATTCTCAACAAGGAGTAGTACGACTAGGAAAATGACTGGGTCATTCGAGATCGTTTCGGTTCAGCTTACACATGTGAAACGAGCGTTTGCGAGACCAATCATGCTCATTGTTGGTTTGGGGCGATCAATAGAAGCTAACCGTAACAGGGAATTTTGATTATCTTGAGGCATGAAACAGGGGTTTCCTTAGCTCGAGCCACGCTACACCCGGCTGAATTCATGGAGAGTTAGCGCGCGCGCGCAGGTTACTGTCAAGTGGTTTTTTCTGACAGTTCTGCACTTCTCATCACTTCCATAACACCAGTTCCCCCGGATTATCGACCGAACACATCCGCAGACACTCCAGAACTCTTGTGATTCTACAATCAGCAGTACCATATCGTCCCTCAACCTTAAACTTCTCGCTGCCGTACTGGATAAGCCGAACGGAGAAAATGAGCGACACTGTGTTTCGCATTTTCAATCCCAGAGGTGTGTTTGCCAAAGCTAGACCCATCTTGCCGTGATCTCAACCTCAACCACATATTTTATAGCAGCCAAGCAAGACCCGACAGAGAAGAGGCGTGCACAGCTACGCCGGGCTCAGCAGTATGTCGTCAAGCCTCGTAAGCGACAAGACACTAAGATCATTTAGAAGCTATCGTGATCGAAAAGATATATACACTAAGTCTTTGGAGCAAGAACTCGCCCGGGCTCGAGCCACTGAGGCGAGTCTCATAGGTATTTCTCAATCTCTCCGCGACACCATTCAGGCTCTTGTACGCCTCCTGTCTCGGTATGGGATAGAGCCACCGGACGAGTTGTGGTGCAACGATAATTTAGACGACAAGGAGTTTCTTGATGGAGACAAATCTCCGGTCAATTGTATAGACTATGGCACTCGAAAAATTTCGGCCTCGGCTTCTCAAAGTAACCTCGCCTCCGGAGATGTCGAAAAGTCCATACGCACTTCAGACGCATTCGGATCATATTATGAGATAGCACCCGGGTTCCAGATCTCCCCAGATCCGGATAAAGAGCTGCACCAACAGCAGAAGTCACGGAGTACAGCATCATGTAACGGCATTTCAAATTCTACGATATCTTCACGCGGACATGCCCAAAGAATATGTGATTCCGATCCAGCAATAGTTGGGATGGAGTTTGTATTGGCGTATGTACTTCGAGTTATCACATGATGATGGCAGGCTCATCAATCTGTTTCTTAGTATTGAGGCGCCGTGTCTCGGGCATATCCATTCCAATCCAAAGAAGCCAAACGAACCCCATTGTCATGCCCTGACAACGACCGCCCAACTCTCATACGCATCGCCTGCTTTGCTCGCTGATTCGACGAAACCCAACATTTCACTACTTCAAGACATGCCCGGGGCCATGCTAGACAGACTTCTGAATCTTTCGTCGGCCTTATGCTCGGATGAAGAGGTCACTCCAGTACAGGCTTGGAATTACCTGCGCTCCCAGCCGCACTTTGATTTCCTCGAGACCCAATCTTTACAGACGCTGGCAAATAAACTGCGAGAGGCTGTCAAGTGCCATGGGTAAGCACATTACACAGACCCATGAACAGTAATTGTAGCTAAATATGGCTCTCTCTAGGTTCGGTGCCGTGATTGAGCAGACTGTCTTCCAAAAGCTAGTCGCAAATGTTTTTGGATAAAATAAAGAAGTCAATTCATGCCTCAACTCATTACATGGATGTTGATGTCAAAGACTTTGTCCTCCTCGATCAACATGTTTATGGCTGAGTGCTCAATAGTTAGTAATATTTGCCAGAGTAAGATTGGGGTCGAGCATCTACTAATATCATGTGCAAAGGTATATACGTTGATGACGGCCTCGCAGACAACATGATGCTGTCTACAAATCATTTCACAAGGCGTACAACGAAGATTGTCAATAGAGGATCGAGCGGGCATTAGAGCAAATTGATTAGTTGTAGAGCGAGGAAACAGGAACCATGGACTAAAACGACAATGAAGTCATCAAAGTCAGAATCTACCCTATCTGGTTGATGAGGCCACTGTGCCTAGTCATCTACACTACTCAAACAATTCATCGACAGCCTCGGCCATTGCTGTCGGGAAGTCGCCCAGTTCTCCTTCTAACCAAGCCGTTGCTTTCTCAACCAGCATCTCCCAAGCGTCCTTCTCCAGTGGCAGCTTCTTCCGTAGGAAGCTGATGACCGCTACCGTGGCAATAACGTCCTTTGAACTTCCCGGGGAAACAGCCTGCAGTTTCGTCGTGACAGCATCCTCCTCCACTTTTAAGACATGAAGTAGCTGTTCTGACCATGTCCAGCTCCCAGAGAATGTCTGAAGCATCACGATGCCTTGTAAGGGATCGTCTTGAGCAGTAGATTCAGCGTCCCACGCCTCTTCGTCCTCCTCAGCCCCATTCCGGCCAGCGCTTTTTGTCTTGAAGCCTCCGCCCGAGCCAAAAAGACTCGCCGGCCCGGCGCGCTTCTTTTTAGCTGCGGGCGATGAGCCTGTGGCCATGAGGCTCATTGGACGTGCAGACAAGGTGTCTCGGACAGCTCCTCCTGCTGCTCCAGCTGGCGCCATGCGATCGAAGGTCTGATTCGATGCCATACTGCCAAATGCACCTGTAGCTTGCTGACCGGCTCTTGATCGTACCATGTGTGCATGGGGTGGAGCAGCCCCGAATAGCCCGCCAGATCTACTCTGCGGGGCTGGTGATACAGCCATCGGATGGTGAATTGGAATCTGCGGGGCCCCTGAAGGTTGTCCCATGTTAGTCCGAGCTTTATCCGCACTAGGGTGTACGAAGCGGCGGTCTATTGTTTTGATAGACATCGCATTGATGGAGAGATACTTACCCTGCCTTGCAATCTCAATGGGGTTTGCTTTTGATTTCTTCTCTGATTGATCGTTATCCTCTACAGCGACAAAGGAGCACCATTTGCCGGCGACCTGGAATTCCAGACCAAGTCGCACCGCTTCCCGCTCGACCATATCAGGGAAACGGCCTTCGTACTTTTCTTTCAAGAGCGCCCCACTCTTATCTTTTGCTTGTGTGATCCATCCCCTGCCTTCTTCCAGCTCCTTGACGGCTGCGCGGGCGGCAAGTTGATGGATGGTCTTGTCTGGAATTATCAGGGCCATGACTGGAATTTCTAGTTCAAGCGGCCCGTGAACTGACGTTCCTCGAAGGACTACGGCGCTGGGAAGTCGTTGTGTTGTCCCCGGGGACAAGAGCAAGTAGATACTAGTACGGTTGAACGGGAACAGCGGAGGGATGTGAAATGGAGTCTGAAGTAGCTTTGGTGCTGGAACAGGGGGTACATGCGGGTAGCGACCTGTCTTCTCGCTCGTCTCGGCATCAGGATCGGCGCTGGGATCGAAGAGTGAAATTGTGGGTTTTGATTCAGGAGGTGGCGTTGTGGAAGATATGTCCTGGTCTTCGGGTTCTGAAATGTCAAGGTTCAAAGCGTCCAACACCTTTTCGACCACTTCGAAATCGTCATCACCAAGCTCAGACGCAGCTTTACCGTACTTGATCTCGAGAGAATAGTCATTAATGTGCGGAGTGAGGGCACCCTTCAGCATGCGAATGACCTTGGTGTCCATTTTCTCATTGTCGAGCACCGCCTGGGAGAACCCGTTCCCGGCGCGAGCAAGGCCCTGTATCAAGGCGTGACTGACGTCGTTTCCAACGCCGAGGGTGAACAGCCGGATTGATCCATTGGCGTCCTCGACATTCTTGTTGACCATGTCGAACAGGCCTTGCTGGTTCCAGACTTCACCATCGGTCAAGACAAACACCTCGAGATCCATATCCTTATATCGTCTCTTGAAGGTCTCCTGCACTGGCTTGGCGATCTCTGTACCGCCAAAGTCGGCGGCAAAGGATTCAACATGACGCATGGCGGCATCGAGGCTGGTTTGGTCATAGGTCTTTGAGCCATCGGGGAACAAGTAAGAGTAGCGGGAGCCAAAACTGCAAATATTGAATTTCACGCCGAGTGGCAACGACTTGAGGAATAGCTGGAGAGCAGATTTGAGATGAGGTATCTTCTTCCCGCCGCCCATGGAGCCACTGCGATCGCAGATGAAGACGATTTCTGGGCGAGAGGAGGGCAAATTGAACTTCGGAACAAGAGTTGTCATGAGAGCTCTGTGGTTCGGAATAGTAGGGTGGGTTTCAAGTATGGCGACAGGATTGGAGATATTTGTCGCCACAACTTGGAGGACGAAGTCTTTATCCAGTTCGGCGGTGCCCAGGGAGAGTGAAGCCGATGCAAGGTGCAAAGACGGGGAAGCATCGTCTGCAGAAGTGGAGAGGGATCCGACCGTGACGGAAATGGGATGACTTGGTGATTGAATGGATTTGATGGCGCAATTTGTCGGCATCTCAGTGTCAACAACAATCTTGATCCCGTCTGTGGAAGATGCGTTTGTCGCCTTGCCCACTAGTTCGCCGGGATATGATCCGTATCTCGGAGCGATGCTTGTAGGTAAGGTGAAACGAGGGCCATCGATCTGAGCATCATGCTTCAGCTCTCCGAGGTAGGTGATGTCAACCTGGATCTCAGCATCGGCGGGCACATTGCCAATGGTTGTCAAGAATACATCGCTGGCATCGGGGATTTGCTCGAGCAGTCCGGCCGTCTCTCCCCTTGCGACAGCGTCGTTGTAGGTCTGACGGGCGTCATGCTTCTCCTTGACGACGCCACGGATGACTCGGTCCTTGTTCACTGTGCAGGTAAAGCCGACAACCGACACGCCATCATAGAGGGGGAAGGTGTAACGCAGTTCAGGGATGAGGCTTTTGGAAGGGTTGACAAACTTTTGTGTCAGTGTTGCTCGAACGACGGTCGACACGATTCGGGCGTGGCACGACAGCGAGAGCTGTGGCAGGTATTTCCTTCGCTGAGTCTGACCACCCCAGTTATTGGTGCCGTGGTCGATGTAGAAGAAACCACAGATATGGTGGTGTGTCTGTGCCATGTCGGTATCTCCTCTGCCTGTCCGATTATCTTCTCGTGATGGGAGGGAGGGAGGAGCGGTAAGAAGTCCAGTCAAGTTGAGGCGGGAATTTCCCTGACTTGGTTAGACAAGATGGTGTAAATGACCTAGTTACGTAGTTGCCGGTGGAATTGGCAAGCAATCGACTGGACTGGGGGCCAGAGGATTGATTGATTTGTGGGTTGATGGGATCGATAAGTTAGATGGTTTAGGACTGGATGATAAAGCAAGTGAAAGAGAAAGAAAAGGAAAGAGGGAAAGGGAAGGGGGAAGACGCCGCGATTGATGAGTTTGTTTGATATATCTGGCTGCAAACAAACTTCTGAGTCTTCCCACTAGTGTAGGTAACTACCTGTACCTTAGCTGCGCGACTGACTGTACATGTAGTTGTAGTTGCTGCCTTGCTCATGAGTGAGAGTGATGTCACGGGCCTCAAAGACAAAGAATCTCCAGAGTGCGAGTGCGGGGTTGGCTTTGCAGGCTTGGCTTGGCTACCTAGCTAGCTACCTAGCAGCTTATCCTAACGTTATACCTTGGGATTGTACTGTACCGGTACATGTACACCTGCAGTACTCGCCACCTAACTATGTAAACTATGTAAGCTAAATTGTGTTGTATTGTGAGTCTACTTTACCTTACCTTCATATGCGTCTCTAACTCATCGGGAGTTGAGCTGATTTAAATCTAACAAATATCTATTTAGGTAGGTAGGTAGGTAGGTAGGTAGGTAGGTACTGTATGTAAGCTGATTGTTGGAAATCATTCCTTGCCTGCCCTTGCCTGCTCTGGCCTCGCCACCTCCACTCATCCCCGACTCCGACTCCGAATCCGCGGACAGAAGCCAGCGGGAGGTAACGTTAGGCGGGGTGTTATTAATGAGTGAAGACCTGGTTTTGCCTGGGGTCTGCGAATGCACCCTTTACCTATGGTATGGCTGGTGGTGGATGGGATGCGAGGCGTCAAAGCTGTGACTCAGAATCGAAATGTGGCGTTTTCGCACTCTGAAGGAGGCCTCACTAACAAATTGTCAACACGCGGCGGTTGCGCGTTGCAGGCGAACAAAACCGCCATCTTCATTTGTCCAGCCAGGCAAGCAAATGCCCGCCAAATCGAAAAATTGGACATCTCAAAAGTTTATTGCTTTGGTTCGTTTCTTTGCTACTTATAAGGCTTCGTGGCGTATGCGGTGATGAATTGCCGCTACTTGCAGCCAGCTCGGAGACCAACAAGCCAAAGGCAGCTCTGGGTGATTCCATGAGGAGACATGACGACGGCACATACAAGGCAGGTTGTTTTGATAAATACAAGGGCTATATGCCCCGTAACTGCCCGAAGACACAATTGATGTCACTAAGGCGTAGTATTACTTATAGGTAGCTTTGAAGCATTACATTATATCAATACGCCCTCCTTGCGCCAAGTGCAATATCTCAATATGCTTCCCAGTCAGCCGGGCAAGCTGCGGCGTAGTCATCCGCAGACAGATCCACCAAGTCTGGATCTCCTATGTACGTACCGTCCTTGCAGTACAACCCCTGAGAGATAATGTTGTTGTCATCTTCAGTGTCCGGATCATCATCGTCACCATAGTCCTCGCAATAGTCGCCGACTTCGCTTCCCGTTGCATGGTCATAAGTCCCACCTACAGGAACATAGTATTGATTACCATCATTGAAGGTGATCACCATCTATTGTGCCGAAGTCAGCTGGAGCGCAGAACATCAAACTGAGTAGGAGGGATCTTACTTTGGCAGAAAATCGGAGATTGACACGACTCTGGATGAGAACCACAGTGCATTTTATCCTCTGGCCAGCTGGTACAAGCGCGCGAACCCTAGTGCCAACTGAGAACTATTGGTTGTTAGCTAGGAATGCCCGTATAATAGTGGAAGATCTCTTACCGTTGTCGTTTTGCCATTTTCTTCCGAGTCTATGTGCTTTTTTACCGCCTTTCCGACATACTTTGCAACGAGGCCCAAACTGATCTTGCCGAGGACAGGTATCGGCTCAGCCCACTCAAATCCAAAATTACTGATGCCGACTTCACCGCCATCCTCGTGGCCGTCTTCATCGGTCACCGTGACCTTGTGAAGCTCCTGATATTGCAGAGTAAGAGTTTCTGAATATTGAACTGGTATAGAAGCCTTGGTATTGTCAAAGTACGCGGACGCAAATTCTATAGTCATTCCTCGTTGACTGAGGATCTATTAAAATAAGCAAAGCACCATATCCGGGGGCCACCTACTCGAACGGCAGTGTGTTCAACGTTTCGATACTGGGTGCGTACGATGTGTTGAGCAAAGTAACATCGGCTGGTCCCGCGCTCGAGAACAAAGGCTGCAGCGAGTCGATCCTATCACCTGCGGTGCCGGAAAAGCCAAGAAGCACCCCCTTGCCATCTGAACCACGACTGATTTGATACTGAGTCGGGTGTGTGTTATCATTGTAGTATTTTCCAGCGTCGATCGTGATGTTGTTCGTTATTCCTGCGACAAGCCGTCCGACGCCTCCCTTGTAACCATTGTCGTACAGCGAGAAGATGCTGAATGTGTCAACAAAAGGGGACCACTCCAATGTGCCGAATCTTTTGTGCCCATCATCTGCGCACTTTTTGCCTGCAATCATCTCGGTATTGTCGGTAAAGACAACACGTACGGAGCAAAGGGTATTGTCGTTGGCTGTGGCCTCAAGGAGTCTAGGATATATTCCACTTCTCCATTTTGCCAAGCAGAAGGTCTCTCCGCCATCGGGGTTGCCGACGTCAGTCCCAGGTGCAAACCAGTCAACAGCTACGTTGCAATTAAAATCGCTTCCAACATATCGCGATGGATAGTCCGAGTTGTCCCCGACTGGACCCCAGTCTTCACCCGAACCATCACCACCGGAATCGTCACCGCCGGAATCGTCACCACCAGAACCGTCGTCAGAGCCCGGAATTGTGGGCAGGTCGTTGTTCATTGTAGCATCATCGCCTGTCTGGTCACCTAACCCGCATGTGGGGCTCAGTGCTGTCCTGGCCTCGTTGGTAAACGTGCCTAATATGAAATGCTCGTCCGCACGGCCATTGCCATCAAGGTCAGGAAAGTATTCACAGCTGCCTGCGGAGTTCCCGCTATAAGCAACCTCCGTTTGCCGTCTCCAGGAGAATGAGGAGCCGAGGAGATCTTCTGGATCACCTCGACCGTTGTTGTACCTACGACAGTCAATATTTACTGAGACTCAGACCCGTTTATAATGACGCTCACCACACGTATCCGTCTCCTGAAAATTTCTCAACCCAAATCAGATCATCGATACCATCCCCATCTACATCTGCATAGCGAAAGTTGGCCCGATCGTAGCCATCCGAGACCTTGATCTGGCCAGCGTTTTGGAAGGAGCCATCGTCTTGCTGAAGGAAGCCGGTTGTTCTCCCATCAGGCTCAATGCAAAGATAATCGGCACGGTTGTTACCGGTAATGTCAGCGAACCGGACAGCCACCATTGAAAGTTAGCAAAAACAGGACTGACCCTCACGAATTATGCTTCTGTGCTTAGATAAAGGAGAAAATGTTAGTTAATCTCAACTTACAATCAAATATACCATGACCTCTTTTCTGCGCACAGCTCAGGCCCGGTGCTGGGCTCGCCAAGTGAGTCCAATCCCATGTCCCAGTTTTGGGGTAGTTGTTGATCCAGACCTGAACAGCACCAGAATCTGGATCAACATAGATAACATCACAGGCTCCATCTGCGTTCCAATCTTGCAAATGGAGGTCACGCCTGTCCATGTCAGACGGTGGTGTAAAGATGATACCCTGATAATTCCAAAATCCATCTGAATCTGAATCAGTGATTGAGCCCTTTTCACGATTGGCCCACATCTCCATTCTCCCGAATGAATATATCCACACATAATCCACCGCTCCACTCGAACTACCATGTTGCAATATCTATTACCATCAGCGAGTACCTTCGTACCTCCTGAGCCAGTATTCTGCCAAGCCCGTAGCTGGAAGCGGTGTTTGCCAGATCCAAGCTTTGTGTGCTGCAAGAAAACGTAATCCTGCTTTGGTAGATTACCAAACACAGTTGACGTGCCGTAAATACGAGCAAAATGAATACGGGATTGCACGTGCTCGCCATCAGTGATATAAGAGCCCACACCCTTGTGTGTAGGGCCCGAAGACTCGCCGGTGTAGTATCCTTTACGCCAAGCAACATTGAGGCCATTTCCTTCCACACCCGTTGCACAGCTTCTACTATTGGTATAGGTAGAAGCTTCACCGGAATTACCAACATTCAAGGCATCATCACGGCCCTGATACACGAGTCAGCCATATAAGTCGCAGGACATCTTCAAGACGGCTTACATCTCCATTAATGTCCTCGAATCGTGTACTGCCAACAGTTCCTTGAAATCTCATGCCTAGAGCTTGCCAGTATTCAGGAGCATCAGTATTGCCACCATTCCTCCAAAAGTATACTTGGCCAGAGTTGTCCATAACTCCATAATCACCCCGTCCATCGGCATCGATATCAGCCAACACTACTTGATCTCTGCCATAACCCTCGTTACTCTTGATCAAAGCAGTACTACTGATCCTCTTGAATGTAGGTGGCTTTCCTGCAGCATGGTTCCCATCTCCTTGGTTGATAGAGAGGTAGGCATTGCCGTCTGAATCAATATAGACGAGGTCGTCTAGGCCATCACCATTCATATCGATAAAGTTCACACCTTCTCCATACTGACAATTGAGATCGCCGCTTAGGTCACTTATCTGATTAAATGTGCCCCTGCCATCAGCAGAGTTGGCCCTTCGTAGCATAATAAGTCAGTGATTGTTCAACAACAACAACAACAAAAAGATGTTTGGGAAGGGCTAAAGCTCTTTGCTTGAAAGGAACATTGGCTTGGAGTCAAGATGGCTTAAAACATACCAGACAGCATATGTTTGCGCCGTGTCACTTGTGGGAATCCAGGCGAGGAGGTCATCATATCTTTGATCAAACAAACGGGCGAACTTCCACTGGCTTCGGTCCCAGTCGCTATCCGCTGACCATAATATCTACATTTGAACATTAGAACATGATGACAAGAATCGAAAGTACACTTACCCCCTTCTCCACACTATCGTGGTAATATATACCGTCGTCGTAACCCGAACCACGCTGGGTCAGGCCACCAGCGTCAATTCCAGTACCAGCAAACTTGTCGCATATAGTAGGACCAGTAGAGAAGTCGCCCGCTGCAACGACAGTATTGGCAGCCAATGCCCGATGAATAGCCTGATAGAAAACAGCGGCCATCTTTTGGTGTCCCAGGTCCTGTATATCGAATCAATTTCCAGCTATTTCAACAAACAATAGATCATACAAACATTGGGATGAACATGGGGAGACTCAGTTGCGAGATAGTTGGTGTCGAACTGGAGCCACTGTGCACCACCTGGGTCCATATCTGCCAAATAGATGCATTTTCCATCTCCAGCGCGCTGGGAAACAAGCGATCGGTATTGAGCATTGATTGAGTCACGATTAGCAGCACCATTGGCATTTGTAGTAGGTATTAGTGTCGATAGAATCATGCACGTATATGCCATTCCATCGGCTGCCCAGAGGTCATTGAGAATGTCGTTCATGCGACTTCCTACTCCTGAAATATCGACGTTTCCGTTACCATCGTTTGTACCCGCATTGATAATGACAATGTTAGGCTGTTTGGATTAGCTCAGGAGTACATTTGGAAGCACTGAGGGAGACCATGGTGTGTGGTTATGCAACTAACCTTGTACCCAGTAGAACGTGGGACCCGGGCTCGGACCTGAGTGAGGACATCTCCGGGGACTGCTTCATGCTCCTAAAAGATCCGTTAACTGAGGTCCTTTGGATATCATGTGATACGAACATAATCCTTCATAGTACCACCGTGGCGGCTTCCAACCATATCGACATCGTAGCCGTCAAGTCTTAGGGCGTCCCTTAAGGGTTTTCGGCAACATTTGACTTCTTTAGCGTTATGTATGTCACAGTTATAAGGGACATACATACCCGTTTCCCGTGGATGACCCAGTGCCACTCATGATGGAAGCTCCCAGACTAAGAATTCGCAAGGCAATGTTTGCCCGCTTATGCATAGTCTGCTCGACCCCCATCAAAGGCTGGCTGAAGTTGAGCGGCTGATCAGGATCATGCCGTGGCGTAGTCGGAGCTGCTAACGCGGGATTGACAATTGACAAGCAAGAAAGAACCGAGGTGGTCAACAAGAAATTCTTGAGCCAACCATCCATGATGAGAATTGCGTGTGGTTGTACGATGCATCATCAGAGAGGCCGCTCAGTGCTGAACGAGAGACGATTTGCTTTATATAAACCCAAGTACTGAAGACAGTAACCCTCCAAGTCCTACATAAAGCATGGGAAATTGGTCATGCAGCATGGGATGTTAGATTCTATCGCTTTCCCGGGTTGTACTCGCATTTTCTCAACTTCAGAGGATTGAACACACGATACCAAAGCTGCGCCGTAATATGCGTGATCTGAAAAGGTCAATAACCCCGACACACCTTCCTGAAGCAGTTTTTGTGATGAGGAGTTAATCCCAGAAGTTCCACTAATTGCACTATCGAATGCTTGAGAGGTGGACATGGATATCAATGCTACTGAAGCTAACATTAGTTTCTTTATCGGTGAATCACCCTTATCTTGAAGAAACACTAGCTACGTAAGAGCAAAATCAACTCCCTTATATAAGCAAGCTTAACAGCTCCATCGATCTCTAAGAGAGTGGTCTCTTATATTGTAGCGCGAGCCAGGCATCTGGCGAAGCGCTCGGCTGCCGCTATAAGAATATGTTGGCAAACATCCAGTCAGGGGACGAGCCACACGCGACCCTCCGCTAATCTTTCTTGAAGCTTTTTCTTATGCGATGATATGACCCAGGTCACTGTGGCATTATGGAATCAATCCAACTGCGGGTCACGTAGCAATGAGATCATGGCGCCCAAAGAACGCGGCTGCAAAGTATGCGGAATAGGCCCGCGCATTATAACTGTACCTCAAGGATGGGCGACATGGTCCCCTGTGTACCCTGGAGCTCTCCTATCGTCCAGGCGCATATTCCTTCGAATGACGTTGAATAGATCCGAATCATTTGACCTCCCGTGTTGGAGTTAATCACTATCAGTGCTCAGTCACTATTAACATCATGATAGCATCTTAGTCTACAATATCTTTATCTAGGTCTGGTCTCTACACACTTCATACGCCATGATATACGCAATACAGCCGAGCTGGAGTGTCTGCAATCGTACGCAGGATCAGTCGTGCTCAGTTTGGAAACATCGCAACTGACCGTTTCTCGGTCTCGCCTCTTATTATCAGAGTACAGCACAGGGATGTCAGCATTTTGCAAGTGTCTAGCTAGACCCTGGTACCGGCGTTAGATTTTACGGACTTAAGTATTGGCAATTACTGTATGAAATGTGGTATGTGTCATCCACGCACGGAGTTATCTGTTACTCGACTCACTCTAGTATGAACAGTTTGGGATCTAGCAACCTTTAGCGCACCTGCCAAGTAATTGCGCTGTGGCTTGAATGGATACAACAGGGAAACACACATGTGCCGATTAACGAAATCGAGCGAGACTTGCGAACGCGGCAACTGTGCCTTCTTGGCATCTACGCGCAGCGGCTGTTTCCGGGTGTCGGCGCCGTTGCCAGGATCGAGCGCCTCAGCTATTAGTTTGTTTGGAGAAGAGGAGAGGGAGGGCACGTCAAGTCCACGAATCACAAGATGTAAGTGAAATGCCTTCCTTCGTGTGCAATCTTACACCCTTGATAATAATACGTACATAATTAATTGGCCCAAAGACTCTGTAATAATATGCAAAGGGTTCCAGGTAGAGAAGCGTATCCTCTGTTTTTTACGAACTCAAAATATGTAACGTTCGGGTTTCTTGAGCTTGTTTGGAAAAGCAGATCGGTACATCATTTCTTGGTCGAACTACGTTGAAGATGGGGGTCTGTTCACAGGCAGGCAGCCTAATTTGGCGAGGGAGACAACCACAGAGAGACGGGCGAACACGAATCTTGCATTAAATGAACTCCTCTTCTTAGACGAGACGCGATAATCTTGCGTCATTGTAAACCGTTAACTGCAGTCAGCTTTGTTGGCCAACCTAACTACCGTAGATCTCTAGATTGTAGGATAAGTGCAAAATAGTTTGATCCGTTTTGTCCTCGCAGCGACAAGCCGTAAATTGCAGCAGGGTGTCTGCAATCAGCCACAACGCTGGACAAGAGATTTAAGAGAAGATGCGAATCAGGGAGGTCGCGTATCTTGACAAGTCTAATTAACATGTGCCCTACTGATCGGTGAAATCCCTTGATTCAACACCGTTTCGTTATAAGAATGCCCATGCCGTGCAAGGAGTAGCCTGAGCTTGAATCTTCTGAACACCTGTGCGCTTTGCTTCTTCTTGTTCGTGCTGTCTGATTGCTTCTGTCTGTTTTACAGCAGACGTTTGGAACTTAGAAATGAACTGGCTAAATTTGGACTTTGGCTTTGGCGTGTAATCTGGTCGTGGTGGCTTCCTCTCGATATACAAATACTCCAGTGAAGGCTGAGGTTCTTGCTCATCTGCTGACTGCGCAGTCATCGTTGAATGTTAAAGTGCTACAACAGTAGTGTCGTGGAATATAAAAAGGTTGCAAGTTTAGGTCGTGAGGTTGTTTCTTGATCTAATGGTTGAAAAGTCATGCGAGCTCTTATATAGGCGACATCTAGAAGATTGGTGTTGTAGATCGTCCTGTCAACGTATATCCATGCAAGCATTGAGGCAATGCGTGGGCTCGTGATACTATACGCCTTCGTAGCATTGAGCCTAAGGCGGTTGTGAGGCTTATGCTTCTTGGTCTGCACGACAGTGTTCCAACCATTTCAGGCTATTCTGATGCCCAATCAAGAATACGCTTGGCGAATGATAGCTTGGAGTTCAGCCACAGTCATCATATCACTATGTGCCTGGCACAGCTATTGTCTGGAGCTTGAGGCCTCCGCGCAAGATCTTCTTTGGTTGCGTCTACTTTTAGCTGATTACGACTTCTTACACTGTGATTCAATAGGGATTTCCAACAACTAATATGGATTATGTGGCCAATCTTGCTAAGCAGACCTCGAAATTACTGCCGTCGCTCATGCTTCGCCTCAACTTCTCTTCTAGCGGAACCCACCCTATGCCAACTAACGGTGGTCTCTACATCATGTAGGTGACAAAGGTTTCTTTCCCATTGTCTGCACGAAAGCTTGGAGGGCAACCTCAGGTTCTATCTCAATTTCAGTATCGCCGCGCTGGGGAGAATGTTAGGTTTTCATAATACTTACGGTAGTATGGCACTTCATGACCAGCCTCGTAGACTCTTAACCAACTGAGATTACCGGCTGACTTGTACTCCCCGTACGATGTCCCGTTTACAGTATAAGGCCGCAGTGATGCAGCGTTGAATTGTGCAGAGCTTGCATAGCTAATTGTATTTGCAACCGCATAATTACCCATCCAGTTGCAAATCCAGTCTATGTCTCGTCAGCTCTTATAGAATATAGAGTGAGCACACAACAGCTTACCAGCGTCTCCGGCCCATATCAAAACCTGGATACCTGATTGTACGACACTTGACAGAGTACTCAAAAATGAACGAGATTCTGCTATGATTTAGCATCGATTTATGCGTGAAAAGAGTTCGACTTACCATCTCCAGTTTGCACTATTTTTGTATAAGGGGCGTTAGGACACTCCGCGTATTTTTGTGTAGCTCCGATGGCCTTCATGACTGAAGAGGTCTGCAGGTAAGTAACGTATGTCTCTGGCGGATTGGGGTCGTTTGAGCCTGAGCGAACATCGTACACGTCAAAATCGTTCGCATTCTCAATTGGGCTTTCAACGGCTGAGCGACATACGCTATCGGCATTAAGACATGCCGAGTTCGATCCCGTCGTTCCTGTACACTGGTTCATTGCTGGAACGCATTTCGAATTGTATGCGCTCAAATAACTCGTATACTGGGACTTTGTAATGAGCTGCTTGTACGTATTGTTGTATGCAAAATCCGGGTATGCCTTGTACTGAGACACAGGATCTATCCAGCCATTATTGATGCCGAGAGCAATCAAATTCACAACTTCTCCGGAGAGCTGGCCTGATGCAATCTTGGCATTTTGTGACTCAAAGTAGAATGCAAATTCTGGGCCATAATGCCCACCGTAGGATTCCGTAAATATGCCAAAGTCGCGGTTTTCGTAAGTGGGAAAGGCCGCGTAGAAAGCTTGAAGCAGGTTCCATACGTATGGAGCAGCCGTCACAGTTGATGTCGCATCATCAGTGCCGTAACTGAAACCTGTGCCGATAGGTTGGTCCACGTAGAGCATATTCGAGAATGTGTTCCAAGAATACGGATTCAAAGTTGGTTTTGAGGCTCCGTTGACGAAATGACACGGCCCATTTTCCTGGAATAGCCCGATCATTGAGCTGCAGCCAGGACCTCCATTTAGCCATATAGCAAGTGGTGCTGTGGAGGGGCTGTTACGTGCTTCAAAGAACCAGAAAAACATATTCATCCCAGTCCCTACTCAGTCAGCATGACTCATACTAGGTGTATGCTGTCAACATACCAACAGAAAGATAGCCTGAATATTGATTTACTCCTGGCGTTGTCTCGCAGATTCCGGAGTTTGTAACATATGATAGAGATGCCGCTGTTGATGCATGATCGAAGACCGTGTAATTGATCCCACGCGACTCAAGGATATACCTTTTATCGTTCAAATTGCTCGCGTCTCTGGGCAAGGCTCGGGCCGGCGCAAGCATGCATAATGCAGCCACCAGATGGCCAGCCGAGAGTTTGAGAAGCCTCATGTTCTCCTATTTTTGAAGGAATAGGGAATTCTGGGGTAAGGTACGACCTGAAATCTCCTTACGAGGCTACTCGGAAGAGCCAGCGTTGGATAAATGTTGTACAGTCTCTCGCTTGAGCCCCTATATATATACTGATTGAGACTTAGTGTTGATGCTTGCCGTAGGCCAAGAGATGCCTGCCGTTGATCTGCAGATGGTCGAAGCTTGTTTTGATTCAAGCTTTGTCGGGTAATGGTGTCCGACATAAAAATGATGTGAACTGCCACTTCGAGAAGGTGTCATGTGCAACTGCATAGAGGTGTGGTGAATGGCATCGCTATGTGGGTAAGGCGAACGCGAGCTCCTTGTTGTAGGCGGCTGAGCCTTATCGAGATGGCAATTTAGGCATTTACTGTAAGCCAACTGCCGGTCTATCCTGGCTAGTGTACGGCAGACACGCTGTACGCCTTGCCCCTCGGGGCAGGCCGTCTAGCGCTCTCCGCTCACTGTTTTCAACTCTGGTATGGTGATGTGATGGCCTATAAAGCACACCTTCCTAATCTGGGTTGAACCTGGTCCAACACTCGTCTCAGGTTGATTGGATACGAACTGTTACCCAATAAATGAGAGATTTCTGTCTTTCTCCAAGATGAATGTCTGCTTGAAGCCAGACAGCGAATATTCGACTCAGCAGTAATTCTTAAAGTAGCATGGTGCACACTGGCGTAAATTCCTGAACAACTAGTACAATTCTCGTAATTATCTATTACTCGCATGGGCTTTACTAATCATGAAAGTTTATACGTGATGCCGCATCACAGGAGACACCGAGGACCAGGAAATAGGCCTGAGTTAAACCTGTCTGTTGTTCTTTCGTACATGATGGGGAGATCGGTCAAGTCATACTAATTGTTGGTGATCATTTGACCTTTGCATCATCACTAAACCGCTAGGTCGGAAGTTTTGATTCTCGCCACGCTGTGTGCACGTTCATCGGTCGTTCAAAAGGTGATGCAGTCTGTCTCCCTGATTGTATTCTAGGACGTTCAATCGATTTTATTTAACTTGGTCATTTGCAATGTTGGAATTCAGGGGTTTCGTCACGAATTGACAAAAAGTGTTAGCCATTAATCCGTGGCCAATATTGCACTATCAGCCAAAGTCTTTGGTATTTATGCTTCATAGAAGCAGTCTTGTCTCATTTCGTGTCTTTTCTATTCTGGGCCTGCTTTGCTTATCGATCTGCACGACCGTTGGCTTGCATCACTGGTCAATTGCCGAGATCGGCAATCTGGGAGGACTTTTGCCAGAATTCTACCATGTTCTAGCCTCGGATAGCTTCCGTGAGACATCCCCACATGCTACCGCGGATTTGTAATTTTTAGAGCGACCCGCTGAACCGCACTTCAAGCTCAAACAGCATTGACAGTGACAAACGAGAGCTGCCGGAGCAAGCGTATCACAGCGATATGGCGGACGGCGGTCTATCGATATCGAGCCTCGGGGGCGAAATAAACAGTGCTGGTGCGATATCACCGGCCAGGGCTCTGCGGAAGGATCCTGCGCCGTCCGTCTCGGCGTCCGATGCTGGCGGTGAAGTCGGCGACGATAGCTCTAGTCTGAAGCTGGATCGTGCCATCCTTCGCAAGATTGATATACGACTATGCACTATCGCAGGCTTGTTGTGTGCTTTGGATCTCATCGATAGTAGCATAATGTCATCGGCTTCGGCGACTTCAATGCCCGCCGACCTTGGCTTGCATGGCAATCGCTACTCGGTTGCTATTTGGATTTTTGTATTGGCCCAGGTCGTCTTTAAATTGCCAGCTACAATCGTCATGCGTCTTGTTGGACCGCCATTGTTCTTCACGGCGATTACAGTCCTCTTCGGTTTGATCACACTTTGCACAGCTTATGTAACGAACTGGCAGCAAATGATTGCACTGAGGTTTCTTATGGGTGTGAGCATGGCAGGTATTTACCCGGGTCTTACCTATTTGATTTCTGCCTGGTAGGTATTCCTATGATATAAATTGTTCAACTCATGCTAAGCATCACACTGCTTAGGTATACGCGAAGGGAACAGCAATTGCGCTTCGCTTACCTCCAGTCTGGCCAAGTCATCATTGTTGCTACAGGAAGCATTGTGAATTACGGCCTGAACTTCCTCGATACCGAGCACAACCTTCGGGGGTGGCAATGGATGTTTATTGTGCAAGGGGCTATTACCATTTTCATTGGCATAGTCACGTATCTCTGGATTCCCGACTTTCCCGAAAACACGTCAAAAACATGGTGGTTTTTGTCTCCAATCGAAGTCGAAAAGGTTCTCGCCTGTATCGACGATGATCGCAAAGATGCCGGACCTCCAGATTCATTCAGCATGGCTAAAATTCTCGAGCCCTTTCTGGATCCTAAACTATACGCCTTCAGCATCCTATTTTTTTTGCAGAATGTCGTATCTACGGCCCTATCGTACTTCATACCGACTATTCTAATAGGGATGGGTTTCACCTCCTCGGACTCCATTCTACTTTATGCACCGCCATACTACTACGCAGTCATCCCCGTCATCATCACGTCGTTCATCGCAGATCGGCTATCCCTTCGAGGTCCCATCATAACCTTCAACGCCATCTGTCTCATTGTTGGCATGTGTATGTTGGGCTTTCCCAGCCAAGTCGCCGTGCGCTACACTGGGGTCCTTTTCGCGACGGGCGCATACGTGTCTAATTGGGCTGCCTTAAACGCATATCAATCGAACAACATCACCGGGCAGTGGAAACGCGCAACTGTAGCAGCAGCAGTATCGGGGTGCAACGCCTTAGGAGGCATTGCAGGGTCGTATATCTTTCGAAGCCAGGAGGCCCCACGATACTCGACAGCAGTATGGATCAGTATTGGAAGTCATATTCTGATGATAGCCATCGTGGTAGTTTGTGATATCTTCTTCAGGAGTGCGAACCGACAAGCCAAACTTGGCAAAGGGGTTATAGAGGGAGTTGCTGGCTTTCGATACACATACTAAGCATGGTATGTGTATCACTCGATGTTTTACCTAAACCTACAAATATGGAGCCAAACAGCTGTGGCGTCTTTTAGTATTCTTTCGTTCAATTGAACTGTTTAGAGAACGCCATGAATGAGCCATCATGATCTATCTTTTTTTTTCTAGCATCCAAGTTTAGTGTCGTGGATAGCGAGGAATTGAAAGAGAGCACCAGCAACATCATCATTCTTATCCATGATTGATATTGCAAATAGCTTAATCCTCTTGTTGCATACTAAATAAAGCAATAGATATCGTCCGCAGCCCTCGACGTTGTCGTTTCGATGTCTCGACCACTCGGGCATCCGCTAGATCGCGCCGTTGGCTAGCTATTGCGGCAAGTGTCATGACGTCAACCATAGACCTTTGCATCACCACTTCCCAATGTCAGCCGCACGTTCTGTCTCATTTCGAGGCAAAAAATAACGGTTAGGTTCGTCATCAATCAATGACCCCTCATTTGCAGCCTCTCAAGACTCTAGGCATTGTAATGTCAGGATGCGCCTGAATACAACATCCATGCCCCTATTGACATTTACACGCGCACGAACACCTATATTTTGTAGACCAAAGACAGTAAACCCCATAAGCATGGCTACTGCTACAGGAGCACAGGCGACATCACTTTCGTCAGCCAATATCCGAAACACGGACGTTCATACCAACCCTGGCGTGGATCTGAATGACCAGCAGAAACTCGTTGTTGGATCTATCCTCGATGTGAGTTTCTCTCGCCTCCTCTGACGGCGATTACTGAACCACTCAGTTATTCGAGGGTAATCCGACACTCAAGCATTTGAGCTTGTGGTCTAAGGATGCCACCTTTACAGACCCGCTGACTATAGCCACTGGGTATAAGAAGTATGCTGCTCAATGGTACGGGCTACCGGCGCTCTTCAATCCAATCAAGATTCAATCTCATCGGGTTACTTCTGCCGGCAATCCCATTGAATTGGAACTTAGCAACAAATACACAGTCAAAGGTATCAAAAAGGATCAGGTCATTGACAGCGTGGTGAAGATCTTCCTTGGAGCAGACGGCAAGATTGAGAAGGTCGAAGATAGATGGAACAACAGTCTGCCCGATGGCGCCGTGAGCCAGGTAAGTCAAAAAGCAAGCTATGCACGCGTCGCACACTCTGCACTTTGTCATGAGGATCAAATCGCAATTTCAAGTGGAAATGCTAGAATTCAAGGCATTCATATCATGCCAGTCTTCACATACCAGCGTGACTCGCAAAATGAGATGCTCTAACAAGAATCTTGACAGGCATTTCGAAAGCTCAATGCTGTAACTGTGCCAGCCTTCGTGAAGGTGCCAGATACCGAGGAGGAGGATTCGAAAATGAAGACGGAAAGAGAGTCTGGTTGAAGTCACAAGATGATGATGGTCGGAAACTTGGCAATTGTACATCATTGAAGAAATTCTTATTCTCGCTGTGTCCTTGCTTGTCTCCTTTGGGATTGAACCATGCAACCATACCAATCGGGTGAGAAATTGCGTAACTAAGATCTGAAACCGCCGTCTCTGAGGATTTGACGAGCTTTGAGAAATCGAATGTGATTGCTGACCGATAACTTTCGGAGTATTTGAGTGTGGGAATACACGCCGCAGATGGCCGAGTCACTTTAATTCCTAACTCTGCAACTGAGAACTGACTAAAATGATCGTAACAGCGGGTTCTGGCGATGTTTGCTCTAGTGTACAGCTCTGTGCCATTGATGTCCGGGCCTAAGCGATCGCTGGCAGCGCACAATGCACACTCATTTGAGAAGTCAATCAACTAACCGCACTTAACCAACAGTAGCTTTTTGAGCTTTTGCGTCCTCACTCCTGTAGCGCCCTGAAAAAGCGATTGCTGTATTTAGCAATGCATCTCAGCAATGATTGGCGGGAAATCGGAGGGGCTGCTGTAGGGGTAAACAAGTCAAACTCGGTGCGGAGATTGTGTTTCCGAGCATACCATCAAACTAAGACCAACGCGAAGCCACGGCTCGAAACACGCCGCTCTCAGCTGTTTGTACCCTCATTGCCCACCTCGCTAGCCACCAAGAGGATCGGTTCCCAGGACCAGGTTATAGTCTCTTGCCGGTGCCGTGGTAGCATTAAGATGACGCGAACCCCGGGCTGCTCCTACCGCCGGCCCCAAAGAAGTATGGTGATTTCGGCAACGATTCCAGGAACCCGGAAATCCACAGTGGAAGGTTTAATCGATGCCGTTGTCTCACCATGAGGCACCAGTGCAGCCCTTGAGCAAAGCCCTCATTAGATGGATGTGTCTTGTTTTCGCAAGACACAACGCCACATGAGGTAACATGGCGTCCCGGAGCATGCCTCTCCTCTCGTGGCATGCGGCCCTTTCTAGAGAGGCGTTGCGGCGTCGAGGTTGTCGTGCTATAAAGTCCTGGGAGGCTGAGGGCCTTGTCTCCTATGCCAAGTCCAATCTGCACTCTTGAGACTCGCGAGATCCAAGATATCAATTGCAAATATGCGGTCGCTTGTCTCGATCAGCGCCTTCGTTGGCGGTGCTCTCGCTCAGAGCGGTGCCTGGGGCCAATGCGGTGGTCAAGGCTGGACTGGCTCGACGACATGTGTTTCTGGCTACACTTGTGTATACTCCAACCCGTGGTATAGCCAATGTCTGCCGGGTACTGCGGGCACCACCACGACAACCTCGTCTACCACTCTCGTCACCTCCACAAAGACGAGCACCTCCAAGGCCTCCACGTCGACCACGAGCAGCCCGCCTGCCTCGGGAGGGTGGAAGTGGATCGGGGTGGACGAGTCGGGGGCCGAATTTGGACAGGGCAGCATCCCCGGCACATATGGAAAGGACTTCATATTCCCGGCGGAGTCGACCATCGATGTAAGATGAATAATGCTGAAGATCCTGGCACGCACAATCGCTAACAAATACTGTGTGATAGACGCTAATGAGCCAAGGCTACAACATCTTCAGGATCCCCTTCCTGATGGAGCGGATGGTGCCAGACACACTGACAAATGCGCTGAACGCGGCGTACCTGCAGAACTACACGCAGACGGTCAACTACATCACCAACAAGGGGGGTTATGCGGTGGTCGACCCGCACAACTTTGGGCGGTACTACGGCAACATCATCAGCGACGCTTCGGGGTTCCAGAGCTTCTGGAACAAGCTGGCGGCGGTGTACAGCAGCAACTCCAAGGTCATCTTTGACACGAACAACGAGTACCACGACATGGACCAGACGCTGGTGCTGAACCTCAACCAGGCGGCGATCAACGGGATCCGGGCGGCGGGGGCCACGAGCCAGTACATCTTTGTGGAGGGCAACTCGTACTCGGGGGCGTGGACGTGGAGCTCGGTCAACGACAACCTCAAGGCGCTGACGGATCCCCAGAACAAGATTGTGTACGAGATGCACCAGTACCTGGACTCGGACGGCTCCGGCACCTCGGACGCCTGCGTGTCCGGGACGATCGGCGTGGAGCGGGTGTCGAGCGCGACGACGTGGCTCCGGGCCAACGGCAAGCTCGGCGTGCTGGGCGAGTTCGCCGGAGGAGCCAACTCGCAGTGCATGCAGGCGGTCAAGGGCATGCTCGACCATCTCAAGTCCAACAGCGACGTCTGGACCGGCGCCCTGTGGTGGGGAGGCGGGCCCTGGTGGGGGAACTACATCTACAGCTTCGAGCCGCCGAGTGGCACTGGCTATAGCTACTACAACTCCCTGCTCAAGACCTATGCTGCTTAAGGGTCAGGTTCATGTAGGCTCATCTGCAGTACCTAGTCTAGACATTCTATGCTTTAGTCAAGGTCAAATTCATGTACATACCTTAGCTGTTATCTATTCTTCTATCCTCATATCCCGGTATATCCACGCGTATGCATGCTCCTCACCGAGTGTGAATGCAGATAATTATTGTAAACGATGGCTAGTCCAGATAAACCCCTGATCTCATGTCAAGAATGTAAGTTGAACTTTGGGTGAATTAGATGACAAGGTCTCGTATTACCTACTAGAGTATGTAGTAGGTATAGCAATGCCCTTCAGGTCCCAGGGTAAAAGGACGGTACCTTAATTACCGTGTACGAGGATACTTTGCCAAACCAAACCTTAACTTTAAGCGCATGTGTACCTGCCCAGGTTCTTGGGGTATCGAGCCTCACAGTGGATTAGGTAGTACCCGCCGCTAACGGATAGCTCCAGGTAATTCTTGTCCTCATTGATTGGTATCGCCACTCATTCATTCTATCCCCGTAACAAAAGAACGTCGCGTTCGAGCACATTGAAGCAAAAGGCGCGCCATCGCATCAACATCTCGATTCAACAAATATCAATCACCTCTCAAACTCACGTCTAGACATCTGGACGTCTGGCCTTCTGGCACACGCAGCTTCCAGTGTCATCCTCCTCGATGTCCTGTCTTAGCGCAGCATCATCGCCGTCGTCTTCGCCCGCCTCGCAACGCCCGCTTCAATTTACTCGACACGCGCCGCATCGCGAGGCTTCGGCTACCTTAAAGCCTACCTCGGTGCCAACATCAGGCAGTTTTAACCATGGGCATCACTAGCGACCATCAAAGCGCATCGCCAGGTTCTGCTCTCAGTCACAGTCACAAGCGAAAGCGCGACGTCACCTACGAGACGACAACATACAATGCGCCCTCACATCGCCATCCCTCGACTCCATCTAACCAGCGCATCCCATTGATCATTGATCTTGACGGCGGTGACGACGACGATGATGGGGAGGAAATCCAGTATCTCGGCGAGCAGCCCAAGAAGAAGCCAAGAACGCCTGCTGCCACAGGAACCCCATCCGAGAAGCGCCTCAGAAGGTTCGTCTTAACAGCCTCTCACCTTGATGGGTGTCATGCTTTGCTGACTTTCCTGATTGCTCCCCAGATATCGCGCCAGGCCACCTCAAAGCTTCGACGACACCTACCTCCGCGCTACTACCCAGCGATTCTACGTGCTTAGTCGCACACGATGCGGCACCGCTACTTGCCCCGAGGAAATGATCGAGCTGACAGGCAGCACCGGCAATATCTACAATATCTGCATCGCCAGACAGCCCACCTGCGACTGCCCCCATGCTTCGGCTGGCAATCAGTGCAAGCATGTCATCTACGTCATGTCGCGAGTCCTTCGTGCGAGACACGAGTACGTCTACCAGCTGGCCCTCCTCAGCACCGAGCTCCAAGATATCTTTGCCCGCGCGCCCCTTCCTATGGACGAGTGCAGCTCAGATCCTACCGCGTCCAGCGACAAGAATCGAAAACCCGTCGAGGGCGACTGTCCCATATGTTTCAACGAGCTCGACCCCGCCAAGGAGGCCGTTGTGTGGTGTCGAGCAGCCTGCGGCCAGAATATCCACAAGGAGTGCTTCGCGATGTGGGCTGCCACAAAGCGTCAGAACACTGGACGGAACGGCGAGATAACCTGTCCATTCTGCCGGAGTGTTTGGCAGGGGGATGAAGATACGGTGCAGAAGATCAAGAAGACGGGCCCCCTGAACGACGAGGGCTACGTCAATGTCGCTGACCAGCTCGGCATCAGTCAAGAAAGAGGTAGGCTAGGCTGCTGCCCTACACAATAATGGCAATTCTGACCTTTTTTCCTCCAGATATAAGCACATATTCACAATGGTGGTCAGGCCATTCAAATTCCTACCGACGTCGCAGATACTACTGATAGCTGTTACTTTACTACGAGTGGCCGCTGCTTCGACGAGTGGCTACAGGAACGGTTTATGCGAATTAGTGGCTATACATTATCGGATTATCTTTTTGATACCAGGACTGCATATTCTGTCCCTAGGTGTTCATGAAGTCATCATCTACCTAGCCCACATATCGAATCTTCTCGATCCCAAGCCCCTCGGCACGTTTTTTCATTAGAATGTCACCGCCAGTAATGGTTGAGCCTACCTTAGGTACGGCAATGATGCCCGCCTCTACAAGGTCTTGTGCAAGCTTGACCAGCAGACCGTCACACCCTTTTGCAACGAGGATGTCGACAGCGACGGGGAAATACTCATCATGGTTGGTGATGGCACTGTGGCTCGCTGCTTGGCCGATAGGGAACACATTGTCTGGACACTCGGAGAAGACGCTAATGCGCCCAGATGAGAAGCCGAATGGGACGCTGGGTGAGCTAATGTACTGATTGCGCGGGTTCTGTCGAGCACTGTTTCCGGCGTAGAGGACAAACCCAGAAGAGCATTGCAATGGATCGTCAACAGGTGGGAGAATCTCGCTGTTCCACCAGTTCATAAAGATGGTCTTGTTGGTGATGGCGTCATCTAATGCTGATGCTGGGACGCTGTCGGCATATGCCCATCTTGCAAGAGGCGCTGGGTCGACGAACGGCAGACGCCCATCGTGGACAGCTAATATAACGATCAACTAAACGCTTCACAACGTGCTGTGTCAGTGAATATCATGCTTACCAGCGTAGTCGGCATAGAACGGGTCCCGAACAAGCGAGGTCTGCTCCTTGCTAATGAATGTCGCATAAGTTACGTTCAGCAGCTGTGACAAGGTTGTGGTGCCAACCTCAGCTGGCTTGGAGGCGTCCCAAGCTGTATTGAGATTTAAAGCTGTAGCAGTGCCTCCCACAAAGGTTGTCAGCTTCTCGAGGAACTCGATCAGGATGGTGTTCGCAGCGCTAGAAGGGCTGGTTGGCCAACTGAGGGTGTAAATGGTCTTGGGGTACTTCGGCGTGCTAGAGACGAGAGAATTGTACTTGTCGCCATACAGAACAGAGTTGGCAACGTCCCAGATGTATGGATCACGGGTCAAGAAGCCAGGCGTGTCCAATGCCGTCGACAAGGGCATTACGTGGTCAAGATCAACGAGATCGTGTGAAGGCCGGTTACCAAATACACCCTGAACACCTGAAGGACCACGAATGGACCCCCCAGTGTCAGAACCTAACACGACGTCTAACCACTCGTACGAAGCAATTGATGCACCCGCTCCGGAGGATGAGGACGAAGGATCTTGGTACCCATCACCTCTGGGGTTGAATGGCGAGTGATAATCAACCCAATCGGCTGTAGCTTGTTCTCCATTGGCAAACTGCGATGGCTTTTGGAGGCCGACAATCTGAGCTCCAGCATCGATGAGTCTCTGAACGGCAGTTCCAGTAATCTCGTTAGGCGGGTAGAGGTTGTACCATGCTCGATTTCCGTTCGACTGCTTGACGCCAGCCAGTGCGTAGATGTCCTTGATACCAATACGTACTCCCGCAAGAGGCTTGTCGGCTGTCTTTGTGTAGTACAGACGAGAGGGCACGCCAATGGTCAATGTTGCGCTTACTGGGACCTGAGCCGACAAGGGCTGGAATTTGCCCTCTGGAGTCTGAAGCAACGACTCAGTGAAGGCTCCCGCGAAATCATCATAGAGCCTATACACAGGATAGAGGACTCCGGTGGCCTCCTCCAGGAAGTACGGCCCCGAAGGGATAGTCTTTGAGTCTAAGGGCAAGATCAAGGCCGAAACGTCGTTGATCACCACCGACTTGGTCTTGCAGGTGCCTGACGCCCCGGCCAAGAACACTGCTTCTGCGAAACCGGCTTGGAATACATCATCGGCAGTACTCCATTTGCTAAAAAGATCCGGCAAAGCAGAAAGAGCGACGTCTCCTTGTACCACGGTGACAGGTCGGAATCCGTAGATGCTGGGCAGCTTCGATAGGTTCGAGGCGCTTACCGTCAGGTTCCCTGCAGCGAAAGGCGAGATGTAGTAGTAAACATCGTTCAATGTGACTGACAAGCCCGTGGACACAAGCGTAGCCAAAGCTCCTGGGAGGCCAGCAAGCAGTGAAACGGACAGTGAGAGAAGCTGAGAAGCCCTCATCCTGATGATGTGCGAAAAGCGGTCAAGAGTTTGCTACTGAACTGGGAGACTACAGTTAAGGCATACTATGGTGCTAATTATATCATCCTTGAGGCTCTATGCAGGCAGACATCCGCTCTCGGATCCAGCTCTTTGGGATGACGAACGGGCGCGATGACACCAGCAATTCGCCAATAGCGATGCTGTGCCTGGTCTTATCTCTACATCGCGCTGATTGCCCGATGCATCCGGGCTCGTGGCTGCGGACCCGGGCAACGCCCTTATTGAGATCAGTGCTCCCACGAGGCATCAAGCCCGATCTGGCAAAGGCGGCGCCAATGACAAGCAACCGGCAATTCGATAGTCTACAATGGCGGGGTATGGCTATCGAAACTCCAGCCTCAAAGAGGAACACAAGGCTATCGACAGTTGGCGATAGGGCGTTAGCTGCGTATCTGATGCCCTGTTGAGAACGAGATAAGGCACCGCGACCGCTATGCCAGATCCAGCAGGAGATAAGACGTTGCAAGGGGAAAACAAACCCCACACAGAACTCGGTACGCGCCGAAAACCATAACAGTTTGGCTTGGCATTGATAAGATGGCTCATTTGTCATAATAACTTCCACTGACATTTCTGTCGAGTTTACACCTTACAGTAAGCTTAATAAACGATTGACTGCGCCGCTTTTGGACTTTCCCGGCGCTCCGTCGGATTGCTCCTACTGTATCACTTTCGGCCCAACACTTGACGAAGGAGGCCCACTTCCAAGCCGGCGTCATCTTGTGTGAGGTGAAGTCGATTTCGGATAGCAACCAAGCGAAGCTGCATAAGAACTATTGATATACCAGCGTTAGGACACATCTTGGTGCCATGAATACCTAGCTTCCTTTTCTCAATTGATTGATGCATGTGTAAGATGTGGCCAGGCAGCAGAGTGCCGACGGATCTTAGATTGAGCCGAGATCTAGCTAGTAGATGAATACGTAGATAAAGATCTTATGTGAGCACAGTCGTAGGATGAGTGAGACGCTTAATTTTATAACCCTCGCTCCATATGTCAGCAATTGTGCTCAATACGGCTCGTGAAGCTTGGCTCGAGCTTCTCGACTCATCCTTCAATTGTCACCCTTGTTCCTACACCAAGAAGCTACAGATATCATTCACTTATTCAAATTAGACAGTAACGCAGACTTGATGAGCAGAAGACCAGCTCGTTGATGAAATATTGTGGATATGCTCGGTGCAACAACGCCATTAGTGCAATTGATTCAGCAAGGGTTTACAAGACATTTGTGACACAGGGGCTGCCTTATACATGACAAAGGCGCCCACAAAAGAAGTCAACGTGGTAGGGGTCTCTGGCGAGATAGGGCCTGTGATAGATGCAGTAGGTTCGTTTGAGTAGTACTTTCAATATCTAGAATTAGAGTGAAAGGTGATGATTTTATAATACTGCAACTCGGAGGGCTAATCACAGAAAGACACTAGACATACATATCTTAATATTTATTTTTCTCAAATTCAGCTCAGATCACTCTACCCTATACACAGTAAGGTAAAAACAAATTTAACATAGTAAGATGTTCAACCAATAGTCCTCTCTATCATGCCTAGTAACTGTAGGCTTTTCTGACAGGGATAACTAAAAGTAGTGAAGAGGCTTCCACAGCAGCAAGACTCGAGGTCTCTGATAGCTGTGACAAGAGTCCAACAACACTGACAGCAACACACAAGGCCTTCACTACGTACTGACAGAGCCTCGAGTTCTCACATCTGGAAAGATACGCCGATACACCGCCATGACAATGAGCTCAAATCTCCTGATGGCAAGTGGTGCCTATTCTTCATGCAAGTCCTGTGAGTTGAGCCATACCAGACACATCGGTTTCATACTTCACAACACAATAAAGCTCCTTTAAGGCCATGTCTAGGGCCAATACATCTTCCTATATTATGATCTAAATCGTCCCATATTCGCTTCTCTGAAATCGCACCCAATTAGCCATTTCGGGACTTCCAGTTGGAACCTCAGGGGGAGTGATGTAGGACAGCGGCTGCTTGACACCTGTCCCTTCTCGCTCAACCCCTCGACTTTTGGTCATAGGAGAATATTCGCCAATCCCATGAGTACCTGGTTCAACAAAGTGAATCATCCTTTCGTTCTCACGCAGCACGTCAAAGTATATCCTCGTGATGCACGTCGTTTTTCTTGTGCAGTAATTGAAGATTGACGCAAATTTTCCTGACTGAAGGAAAACTGTTTCCAGAGACAGTTCTCTCGGTTCTGTTCTTTTTATAAATGCAAGGAGATCTGATTCTCTAACGATGATTCCGCGAAGGCTACATCGATTCATCTTGGGCAACTTGTCCAAATTAACTACCCGTTGCAAAAGCCTTTCGTGATGCGGATCGATCCGGATTTCAACGCAGTTGTTCACACGAAGGTAGTGCAATTCGAAACTCTCAAGATATTCACACACAGAAAGGAACTTTGCGAGGCCAATGAAGTTGCCTTCATCGTTGGCTTCAGCTAAAAGTTGTTCCTCAAATTCGCTCTGTCCCAGTGATCCTTGTTCAATGCTTGAAACTGTATCCTCTTCGAAGTCATCTTCATCGTCTCCCCTCTCATAGAATTTGACGACTCGATTAGACAAACTTATTGAAAGTGTTCGTAAAGACGATACAGATCCAGCAAGGCTGACGGAATTCCAGTCGATTTTGTTAAGTAGGTTGCTGGCTAGACTACATCGTTGCAAATCTGAACCGTTGAAAATATTGAGACTTTGGATTCTCAATTTGCTTGCAGCCAATGCTCTCAAAGTCGTGGTAAATGTGTCTGCTGTAGCCTGCCATATGTGCTTCAATCCGTACATGCCCACATCGGCTGGCTTTTTCCTCTGCCTGTTGCTGCCGACAATAATTACCCTCAACGAGATTGCTAGTAATGCGGTATTGTCATGCTGTGCAAGAGAGTCAAACAATTTGCTGAGCAACTCAACATTTCGTTCTTCGTTTGGATCACCATATTCGTTTTCTTCGACGTCCTCATCCTTGGCGATCCCTATGAGGTATAGTTCCCGGACTAAACATTGAAGCCCTCCAGCCTGACTCGCTTGAGCAAGTCTCTGAAGCTCATCTTCCTTTATGTCGACATGTTTGGAGTGGAAGAATGTCTTGAAATGAGGATTCATAGATTTCTTGGCCAGAGCTTTGCAGCTTAGCCGGAGATTGCAGATGTCGTTCAAGCCTAGTGAGTTGACGACTTCTGAGATAATCTCATCGGGGCAATCCTCGAGCCTCATTGCACCCCACAATCATCTATAGCGAAAAGGTTGAGATCTGGACGACGATACAGTTGAATGGCGTTATAGCGAGTCGCATGAGAGTTGCCGAGATCACGAATACGCTCATACCCGAGCGGTTGCCTTCAGTACCCCGCAGGCATGCCACAGGAAGAAATCATATCATTGCAAGCGCTTATGGCGATAAGGAACGGTATACCTAGTGTTGCCTTATGTCTTTCAGCTCCTGTCGATAGCAATGTTAGGACAGCGAGCTTCACTGAGTTTCACGCTGATTCCGACGCGGCATTGGTGTGACTAAAGTCATTGGTTGTATTGCTTCACCCCTACCTCCTTGCTGTTATGTTATATTAGCGAAGGATTTAAGCTAGGCTGTGTCAAGTGCATTGATGGGCTGTGCTTACGTGGACACAGAACGAGAGCGACGCGAAAACGATAACGATAAAAAGACGAGCCAACCACATCAATGGAAGATCTGCATGGCTCCCCTGATTAAGGGCTTAGTCTCTTGGGAGCCCGTGCTGTAGGGCAGGGCCGAGTTAAGCTTTTGAGTCAGGTACTGGCGGTCTATCCCTCCAAGTTGGTCGCAATGTGACCATTGGCGAGAATTGTAAATGATGATCCCGCCCCCAGGATGCTAAATGTTTCCAATTTGAGGGAAGTGTTCCAGTCTAGAAGACTGCCTGGCCCCATAGCTATAAATGCTAGACATTGCCGGGCACTTAGAATCCCTAGGCGCCTTCCTTCCAAAATCCCAGCTAGATGCCGTAACACGCGTATTACGCTTCCTTTGAACAACCATTCCTCTGACAGCTAATCAGAACGTCAATGCAGCCCTGACTTCTTGAAAGATTTTTCTTTTTTTTTGTTTCTGTCCGGAAATTTACTTTTGGGACTTGGTGCCTTTTCAGCGCAAGCCAGCTTCAACTTTCGAAAAGTCTTACTTAACTTTAACTTGGCTCTTGTGTCGAGCGAGGCTATCTTTCATACTGCTGCCGGATATCTTTTATAGACACCTACTTTGCTACTCTTACCAAGATGTCTGAAAGCAACAATCGCAACAGCTTTGGTCGCGGGCTGGGTAGAGATCAGAACTCTAGAGGCGGAAGTATTGGCATGCTCAAAGGCGGGCCCGTAAGCATGCTAGTCAAAGGCATTGCTACCGGCATTGGGCTTGCGTCGGAGAGCATTCATCATCACAAAGAGAAGAAGCGAGCGCAGAAAGCACAAGACCAGAATTCTCAAACTACAGACACCGTTGGGGAGCTTCCAGAACATCTGGACCGCAGAGAGGATGAGGTTCTCTCCCGACAGATGGACGAGGCCGCCTGGGCCCTTGACGATGCGCAAAATGATTTGGGTTATCCTCCCGACGCACGAGACATGACAAGCCCTGAAGCAGTCCCTCAACTTGCTGAAGACTTTCTCCAACACCATCCCCTGCCTCCATGGTACGACGACTTACCGCCACGAAGCCAGCTCGAACTACCCGTCGTTATCACGCAAAGACGGCCGAAGGAACGCACACGCGGATTCATCCGAGCATATGCGCCGGTACTAGAGAATACTGGAATTGATCAGGATACCTTTTTGGATTTTCTTGATCAGCTCAACAAGGCTGTGGAGCCAAGCCCTTGGATCCAGGCGATCAATCTGGCATCTTTTGCAGGCCAGGCTGTTCCTGAACCATTCACAATGCTAGTAGCCATCGCGACCAAAATGGTTACAGATGCAGCAGCTGAGGTTCATAGTCGTACGAAGACGAACTCGTTCTTAGACAGAATGAATGAGGAGTTCTTCAAGCCGAGAGGTTTGATCGCGCTACTTCTGACCTGGAAGCCAACGGATTCAAGCACTTTCACCACAATGGATTTTGATTTGGGCTCCACGATTGCTAGAGAAACAAGCGGTAGCCACCAAGGTGTTTCCAAGTTGAAACATAGCGTGCAGTCTTCATCTGCTGCCACTGCATTCGAATTCCCAGCGACAGCACCATTGGTCTTCCCCACGCTCGACCAGCTTGCTGCTGAGGGAAATGAACAGGCAGCCAAGAAATTGTCGACGCTGAAGAGAAGCGGAAAATTCGTCACTGACTATATGGACAAGCGCGCGCAGGCAGAATGGGCTGGCCAAAATCCAGACAGTCAGATGGCCAATGCCGCCCCAAAGCCTCAGTTCCATTCGAGATATGCCGATCCAAACCATCCTGCTAGTAGCGGTGATCCCATCGCCCTTTTGACTGGAGGGTACATCAGTAGTGGACGGGGCGCAGGTGGGGTACGCGAAGGGTTATTGAACAAGAGCCTCAATCAGCGATTTGGCCGTGAAAATCTGCTCAATAGACGAGGGTTAGGGGGATCGGCAAACAGGAATGAGACCGGTTCAGGAGCTGCTGGCGGAATCGGCGGGATAGGGCCGCTATCGTTGATCACGGGTGTTAAGAAGTTCTTCCAAAATGTCAGTTGATGAGCGATTGCCTGGAAAGTGAACAAGACTTGCTAACAGCTCCTAGGACGTCCTCTACCTCATGATTGTCAACCGGCCAACAGAGCAGCAGATGAATGAGGCAGCAGAGCGATTTGGTCGTGCATAAACGAGGTGGAAAGTGACTGCTGTGCAATGGTCGAATGTAATCTTTGATGCCAGACATAACATGCTAGCGTGATAATTTGGATACATCGAGTGGCCAAACCATAGTACCACTCCATTCTGGAGGAAGAACCGAATTGATTGCACGGATTTCTCTCATCGCGGTGGTCTCGCCAGTTTCACTATTATCGCCGAGCCACCACACGTTGTGCACTTGCGAGACAGTGGCAAAAAAATGAGCCAACACGGCAAGAGCACGCGGCCTCTGTTGGCCAAGCAGTTCAATGAACATTGGAGGTATCACAAGCGCGAACGCCTGAAGCCGCCTGCATATGGCATAAACAGGCTCACCCCGATGGATGGCTTTTTGGATTGATCCGATGTAGCTGAGAGTCTTTTCGTATGCCTCTCTCGTATCTTCGTCCCACACATCTCCTGATGGCAGCGTCTGCGTAAGCAAGCCTTCGAAGTCAAGACGCATTTCGGGGTCAAAGTAAGACTCGTCGCGACCAAAATGGGGGTAGGAATCTGCTATCACCATCATGGCAGATTTTGAGATGTCGCCGGATGTTAACACAGCCTCAACGCTTCGCCAGATAACAGTTCCGGCGCCTCTACCAAGCTGCAACCATTCCATCGGCGGCTCATATGGCTCCAATGTCCGCTCGTGTAGCATAGCAAACGAAGTGATGAGCGTTGAGAGTGACGCGAAGCAAACGGCATCGGCATTGTCCATGTTCAATGATGACAGGGTTCTCCGCTGCTCACGCATTGCAGCAACAAGATAGCTCTGCCGGGCGGCAAAGAGGTCAACGTGATGACCCTCTTCTCTCAGAAGGTGGGTAGCAGACATAGATAGCAGAGAATACAGGAGGTTGTCATTCGATAGAGCCATGGCAGGCATCGTTTGACTGAACAGCCGATTCCACGCCTCCCCGGGGCTCACAGGGAACGGATTGCAAAGGTTGACAAAGTAGTTCTGCATAAGGCGATGTTCGAGGAGGCGCCGTGCCCTCGACTCAGGCAAGTCAACGTCAAGGGAGTCGCCTATGTCAGCAAAGATGGTGTCTTCTGGGGCTCCGTTCGGCCACCTGTTTAGAATTGCAGAGAAGAAAGGGTGGTGGGCACCGCCGGAGCCGTTGGTACCAGGCGTGCTGGAACTTGATTGGGCGGCAGGTGAATGATGTGGTCGAGGTGATGGAGTTGGCCGGTGCGGTTGATCTGGCCAGGCACACTCCATCTTCAGGCGTAGACAATTGCCGCAGACGGGCCGTGCCTCGTCGCATTTACTGGTAGGATGTCAGCATGCCTTGAAGAACAGGCGGCGGAGCAGTCCGGTGGCCCACGTGGTGAGCCGTAGGGATGGGTGTTCTTACACGCGACGAGACTTGCACTTCAGGCATCCATTTCGGGATTTCCGATGCCCGATCTTGGCAGGGCGGCCGGACTGCTCTCGGGAGGACATGACTGTGCCGGGTACTGGTACCCGAATTGAAAGGGGGCAGAGTTGAAGAGCCGGCGTGCCTGTCACGGCAGAGTCGAGGCCGGAGGAAGGTGAAATGCGCGATGATTTACGCGTGCGGTTACGGACAAGCTCACCGGCCGTGGCAATCAATAATCCGGATGATCGCCTCGTAGGCAGGTTACTCTAGACCAGAGACGGATCTCCCAATTGATGTTTGGGTTTGAGACTCAGCCACTAGAATACTGTGCATTGCCTCCGCGATGGCACCCGAAAGGTTTTAGTCCGGCTTCTTGTCACCTTTATATTACCAGGGCAGCATCGGGAGACGACGACATCGTGCACGCTGCTGTGAACGTTTATTTGCGTGAACGATGATGCGGCGCGTTGTGGCTCAGCTGCTAAAATCCGACTTGTTCCCGTACGCAGTAGCAGTAGTGGTACTGTAAGCTGTGGTAGGCGGCCAACCCTAAATTGACATGATTGTTAGAGGGAAGGGAGGGAAGGGATGCCCGGGAATGCCGGCCGAGTTAATCCAGTAGCATCCCTTGAACGGAGCGCCTCGTATCACATCCAGAGAAGCTAAGCTCACCTACGCAGGTACAAATATTGGCTCGTCTACTGCGTGTTAGAGAGGCTGAACAGCATGACCGCTGCACAGGCCACTGAAGAGTCCTACTAAGTGTGGGATTAATTGCATTGGCTGCTTGGACTGCCCTCCCGAGGCTCCCATGTTCGGGGTTGCATCGGTCTTCTTGAAGTCTCCGTCGGCTAGAAGGTTGCCGTGTGCAGCTCGCAGACTCTACGAGGAGCCAGCTGGGGAAATTAATTACTATTTCATGACTGTATTAGCTAAGGCATCATCATATTGGTCTAGAAATTCTCGCAATGTTACCCAGCCGGCAGCGGCAAATCGTCGCCAGCGTTTGTGACCGTTTCCTTTGTTATGACCAATTGCCCTAAGACACTTCTACCCGCAGGACCATGTGGAAGATAGTCGCACTCAACCCCGTGCCGGCAACAGTTGCCCTTGTCGCCGGGGTTATTCTTCTCTACTTGCTTCACCTCAACCGGCTACTCAGCGGAACACCGGAGGAGATCCGGGCCATCTCACCACGACGATGGACCCCCGCCGAGATCACCGAGACTTATGCCCGTCTTCGCGAGCATCCAATTGATAGCAAAACTCACGTCGCAAAGCTGCCGCCAAAGATAGATCGCCGGTACATCGTCACCGGGGGTTCCGGTAAGTGATAGACAGCCCAATAGTTCGACACCCGGTGCATGCTGCCGCAACACGATCCTATGTCTCCGGACGTCACGCCACCGGCCAAACATCGCCCTCATTTCTTGCTAACTTGTATCGACATAAGCAAAAGTCGGCAACTGACTTAAACAGGGCTTGTTGGTGGCCATATTGTGTTACAGCTCCTAGCGCGTGGCCAATCACCAGCAAGCATCAGAATCATTGACTACCGAGCGCCACATAGGAATGACATGGTAAACGGCTTAGCCGCTGATGTTGAGTTCATAAAAACGGACATCGCCTCTGCTGAGTCCACTGATGCTGCATTTCAAGCATCTTGGCATCCTTCTGTGGCTGGCCTACCACTGACGGTCTTTCATACAGCAGCGGTGATTGTTCCTTCAGAACGATCGAGACGGGTATATCACTTCCCCGAATCTGTCAATGTTCGAGGGACAGAGCACGTCATATCGGCTGCTATTCGTGCTGGAGCTGATGTCTTTGTGTCTACATCCTCCGCGTCTATCAGCATTCGGCCTGTACAGTTCTGGGTGGCCCCATGGAAGTGGAAGAGGTGGCCACGGCATTACTGGCAGATACTTGATGAAGCTGACTTTTTCAACCCTCTTCGCGAGCATGAAGAATTCTTCGGAAACTACCCAGCATCCAAGGCAGCTGCTGAACGAATCGTTTGTTCAGCGAATAGTACAAACTTCCGCACCGGTTGTATCCGCCCTGCAAATGGGGTTTACGGCCATCCGACGGACAACACAGTCGGTGGCCCTCTAAATATGGGAACATGTCCCTCGTAAGCCATGACCCTTTGTAACGCCTCATGGTGCCTCGGCTAATGCAATTGAAAGTTGGACAAGCCATATTGTGCAAAGCTTTGTTCATGGTATCAACTGTGCCGTGGCGCACCTGCAATTTGAGGCGATATTAGTCCAGCCCGGCTCTGCCGCTATGCCTCAGGCCGGGCGACCCTTCACGGTGACAGATCCAAACCCGCCTATTACATATGGTGACCTCTATGATCTGCTTGCCATCCTTACCGTCACCCCTTTCCGGCTTGTTCGTCTTCCTCCTCTACCGTTACTACTCTTGTCATATGTTATCGAAGCATACATATTACTCCTGGTGCGTTATCCTATGTTAGCAAAGGTCTTCCCCGCCATTTCAGGCGATGCAAAGTATCTACAGCCGGGTTTGTTCTCGATCACAACGCATTTAGTTGCTACAAATGAAGAATCTAGCCGTTCTGTTGATCAAGGCGGCTTGGGGTATGAAGGTGTTCTTACAACTCTCGAAGGAATGTGTCAGGAAGTGGTCGAGTGGAATCTCGAACATACAGAAATCAATGCACAAAAACCCATATATAAGAGCAGTGTCTCACTTGCTGAAGAGATCAGAAGGATGGGAACTGCGGGGAAGACGATTGCCAAGTGAAGGATCGTGGCTGACAACCAGGCACGCGATTTGCCAATCTTATTTTCCTTTCAAAGACCAGGCCCGGACCTGCTCCTTCACAGATGCAGTCGAAGGCGATCTAACTTGATACTGAAAAGTGTCCTAATCTTATATGGTCTTTTCGTTCTCTGAACAAGTAGGGTCGTGGATTAGCTTGATAGCCTATTGAGGTGCAAATTTGGCTTGTGGCTTAGGTTGAAACATTGAAGTTGAAGTTGTTCGCTGGTGCCTAGCAGCGAATCCTTACCCTGGCAGCAATCCGACCACGTTGCAGGAATAAGCAGCAACTCCCTATATCTATCCTATTTCGCACCTAACAATCGCTTTCAATCCGCAAGATCCATTGCGACTCATCATTGTTATAATTTCAAAATGGCGGATCACAACCAGGAAAGCGGAGCGGGTTCACGCTCGGAAACAACTCCGCTTCTTGCCACGGAATCTGGAACTCATGGCTCCAGTGTACAAGAGCAACCCAGAACGCCAGTACGGGATCATAACGTCGTTATTGGCTCTTGGGCTTCGGCCTCGGTCGCCATGGCGTCCATCGGGCTCTGGCTCGCAGTTAGCATCATGCGTCAACGTGAGCCCAGATTCTACGTCATAATGTGGGATGTCCGCGAGGCTTTGAATCCTCTGGCAGCAATGGTCAGTGCACACTTCGATGATACTTAGCAATCTTTAACACGATAGGAATTTAAAGGCTCTAGTTGCCACTCTATGCTCTATCTTCAATCTCGTTCAACTCTACCAGAAAGACACGCCACTGCCTCTGACGATCAATGTAATCGTTGACATTGTCATTGGCTGTTTTGTCACGGGTCTAGCAGGCTCATCAGTTGGAGGAGCGTCATCTGGTGGCTTTTGCCACGATTATGACAGTACTCCTCCTGAGCTTGAGAAGTGCGAACGATGGAAGCTGCTCTTTGGACCGGTGTTGTTGGCTTTCATCATTGCAACCCTTCTGTTAGGGTACGTTGATCACCTTAGACAGGAATAGGCCATGTGAGGTAGGACTGACAAGTTCCCAGGGTCATACACATTCTTCTTCTGATTTATCGTGTTGTCAAAGTATACCAAGCCAGGGACAGCCTGGCTGCGCAAGTGAACAGATGGACGATTCCCACGGGGCAACTCACCTTTGAATTTTCCATAAAGCTATTGCGCCAACCACAAGATACGTCTCATCATGATCCTAACCTACAAACACCCACTCCTACTCGAGAGGTGTAATATAGATACGGTATATTAGTCGGCGGTACGGTGTTCGGACAAAGATGTGTATACGGAAATCAAATTGGCTGTCATTACGTGTCATAACATACGCTATCACTCTAATCTGTCGTCACACAATAATCTGACATTATGTCGTTGTTCCCCCTTCCATACTTTTGTGTAATCATTGCAACGAGCGACAGCCGATCTTACGTCCCCGATCATGCCTCCTGGGCCGCTCGCGTAGACTGCGGTCGAGCCTTCGACCACGGATGACACAAATGACAGGACGATATCTTGAACATGTGGTCGACTATTTCCGGGAGCTACTGTCGACGTTGGCTGGTGGATTGAGACCCTTGAAGATACCTCGAGCTGATCGCTCAATGACGAAGCAGCAGTCACGCTGTGCGCCATGACTTCTGACTTCGAATCTCCCTGTTTGTCTTCAACAGGATTCCTAGCTTCCCGAGTCACAAAAATATGAATTCGTACATCGCGGAATGCACGAAGCTCGTTGAGCTCCGCTGAGACCCATTCCATATCATGACTGGTTCTTACAGCCCAGTATAGCTCCATTTTGACGTCAGATAAAACTCGTGTTTCTCTTGCCTTTTGAAGGAGGACTGGTAAAACATAAGTTATTCCAGTACCACCCGCTATACAGAGCAAATTGTTCTCTGGCAATAAGTCATGTACAGTCGAGGTACCATATGGCCCTGTGAATACAACGGGTGTCGTGGTCGTATCGACTGGAGGTGATCTTCCAGATTCTGTACCCATGTTCGCTGTTTTATTCTTGGCTAGTTGTGCGATTTTACGCGTTTCTCCCTTTTTCGCCCTGAATATGTAGGTGTGTTTCACGGCACTCTTCGCATCCGGAGTCGGTAGTGACGATGGTGTCAACGGATGTGACTGCCAGATGCTTGACTCGGGGAAGCAGAGATAAAAGTGTTGACCAATCTCCCACGGCTCTTGAATATGCTGAACGTCTAGCCGGACAATATCCCCATTTGTCTCATCTTCGAATCGTGTTACAATAGCCTGTGCTGCGGCGAATCCCATTCTACCATCGGGTAGGTACCCATAATGCAAGAGCGCCGTCCGAACCAGCCTAGCGAGACGGTCGAGAAACCACAGCACCAGTCCAGGAATCAAGAAACACTGGAGCTTCGACCAGTGCCCAATAATGGCTCCTATGTACACCATTGCAAGTACGTAATGTGACTTGCGAAAGAACTCATAGCCAGTTCCTTTGATTGACCAGGCTGTACTAAGAAGGAACATGATGAGGAGCAACACCATGGCGACGACACCCCAAATGATGTACAACTGGGAAATAAAGGCGTTCCAGACAGTCGGTTGAGGCTGATAAAGGCGCCACTCAACTACGCACCACCCAATAGTGTGCAGAGCTGACTGGACAATAATGACGTAGCCCAACCAACGGTGTAGAAACATGAAGGACTGATAGGGCAGTCCAGTGATCAGAGATAGAAGGGATTCTCTGCTAGATAATAGAATAGACAAAGGGGTAAGCGCGTAAGCTATGACCCCAATCCGGTCGGCCCATGGCCCGAGACTCGTGCGTGTGTTGTACACACCGGGCATGCTCTTGACAGGCGTGATCCAAATGTTATACACAATACCCACGAACGTCCAGAGCGTCAGGTATGCGCATAAGATGAACAAGACCAGAACCTGAAGTCTCGTTGTATGGCCGAATATCGTGACCGCAAAATCGGGCAGCAGGTAGCGTCGACTCCACGAAGCGATGGAATGTCTCAATCTAGCCGCTGTTCCATAGCGCGGTTGAAAGGAGTGCTCTTCGTCTGACTGAGATTGAAGAGACAGGAGTGCGTCATCCCGTCTCCGATGATGGAGAACACGGCCACCAAGTCCCCAGATGAGGAGAATGCCACCAATAGTTGACCACAAAATGCCGGTGTACAACATACCAACATCGTGTGCCTCATAAACAACGTCAAGGTAAGCGCAAGATCCAGCATCATTCGTACAGGGTACGATCCGGTCGGCATAACCCCAATGAGGTTCTACATTGGTCGCATTGGTGAAGTCTTGGATATGGCGGGCTGTTATTGAATCCATGGTTTTGGTAAAAGGGCGCCGGACTTGATGAGGACGTATCTGTTATGTTTTGTCTGGAACATGACAGATAGCCAAAGCCTTTTAACGAAGAAAATCCGCCAAACGGTGTTCACTGTCTGTTCCAAAGAAGAGACTACCTACTGGCCTCAAATGCACATTTGAAAAATGTTATAGCGATAAAATCAACGCATAGCCAGGTGTTTAAGATGTGGTGATGCAAGGTTTGGTGGACGGGCGACAGGGATATAGCCGGCCATACCAGCACGATCCAGAGAGGTTTCCCGATATTAACATGGCGAGCAGGGTAGACTTGTTGCAAATGTGCATTCTCACGGGGGCTCATTGAGCATGTATGAGCACGTTTTCTAGCTCTAGCTTTTGAAACCCCAGAACGCGATTCGTGGAAGGGGATGGAGCAAGGCTTGGCTCTCCACAAAGGTGCCTGGCCGATCCCACTTTGCTGATGCGGTTGTTTAGCTTCGGCACTTGGCGTCTCTCCCGCAATGGGACAGTAAGGCCGTGCTGCCCTTATAGTACTATAGCTGTGGCCCGCAGCTTCTTCTCATTCCAGCGCATATTTTGCTCGTCACTGTCTTGCATCATAACACCTGAAACACACGGTTTCACAGTATCATTTAGCAACTACTCTGATAAGACGGCGTGCAGCACCAAGAATCAATTTCAGCTTCTAACAATCACTCAAGCGAATTGTGAATTTCCTACTCATCGAACCAAATTGCAAGTCTATGGATGATATGTGGAGTTTGTTAACAAGCAATATCTGAGGCTCTTTATTTGGTACACCGCTATCACAATGGACCACACGAGTTCTGCTACGAATTCGACTTGCAATGTTGAGGTGAGCGGATCGAAGTTAACGGAGGAAGCGTTTGCTCATGTTGAATGTTCATTAGATGCTATGGAACTGGCACACTATCGATGCCTGTATGTCGCCTTGACTATCGTTTCGTTACATGCGAAATATTACACGAAGTCATGACCACTTGACAATGTGCTGATATTTGACTTCTCAACTCTAGGTTTTCTAGCATCCTCATGGCATATCACAAATGACGGCATGTTTGCTGCGTCTTGCATCGGTGTCACACTCCTGGTTGTCATTTTAGAGAGCCTTCGTCTCTTTGGAAAGAAGTATGATGATTGGATCCTATTGCAATTTCGAGCACGAATGGCGGCTATCGTTACCGAGAATAAGCCGACAAGTTGTGCTCCCCTCGGTGCCACAGAGAACTTGTCTAGGTTACCCAGTGGTCAGTACCTTACATTTCGAGCCTCTCCGTTGCAACAACTTGGACGTGCGGTAATTCATGCTGTGACCCTTGGGGTTGCGTATATCATCATGTTGCTCGCCATGTCCTATAATGGATACATAATTATCTGCATTATCCTTGGTGGAGGACTAGGGAAGTTCTTTTGCGACTGGATGACGAGAAAGGTAATCCTTGGAAACGATCTTGGGGGTGATAGTGCCGGTATACAAGAGGTGACAGCTTGTTGTGGTTGAAGGCTTGATCTCATGGGTTAGGCAGAGACCTCTCAAACTATGGCAATTTCAACTCCTTGATTTGGCCATTTTGAGGATTTACAAAATGAAATAGCGCCCCGAACTTCTCGGCGAGCAACAGTTCATTTTATCTATCTAAGGGGCAACACTATTCTCTGACATTTATCTGTTATTTTCTTCACCAAAGGGCGTCCCTAGGCTATTTAGGCTAAAGGAGGCAGTACCCTGAGATTATGTGCTATCATAGCATTAACCCAATCCGAACTTCCCTGCCAACCCTTTCAAAAATGCCCCTTAAAAGTCCTTACATCATGACCAATACTGGGAAATAAATGTGATATTAGGTAAGCCGAGGTCGGACTACGAATCGTTACGCCAAGGATGATGTGATTTACGTACGGCGCACTACATATCAATCAACTGCCACATCCGAAGTCTCATCCGCCCGCGTTATTCCCTTGTTGAACCTCGCCTTGGAACTGTTTAATCCCCAGAATCATATCAACTATCTCTAAAAAGAACCATAATCTTGTAGAATTCGGCGTTGTCTATATGATTCGGGTCTTGTAGTGCCTCCGAACAAAGGGTTCTCGCTAACCCTGTCACTATAGACAAAGGCTAGCAGCTGATCCTGTAGAACTGGACGTGTGCCCAATATAACTCTGCATCATGATTACCACTACCCTATACGTTCGTGGTTCTCATGTAATTTTCCACGTTCCCTCCCTTTTCACTCAATTCTCAACAACTATAGGTACTCTTGGGCTTCCTTTCAATATTTCCTTCCCTTCATCATAATCACCAATCCTGCCATCCTGGTCCCACAAAGCGGCAAGAACTTGTCGTTGGCCCTTCCATGGTGACCGCGAGTGCATAACAGCATAATTCTGTACCCAATAAGCAATGAACAGAAATTAGCTACACAGGTCAGACTTACATCTAGTAGCACCACATCTCCCTTCTCCCATTTCACCAAGACTTGCGAAGACTCTGCAATCGATAGAGCGAGATCTAGATATTCCTTCTCGATTTGCTCGCCGTTTCCGTAAATTGGTGGAGGATGATACGAGCCATCGTCGCCACGGAATGGATGCTCGGTGGCTCCATGATGTATGCTGCGTCCCCAGGCGCTAGTAACATTACCAAACCATGATGTAAGCCCCAAATCTTGGTGAATCCGTATAACTGTTCGTGATAATCAGTATGTCGTAAGTATTTGAGCTGTAAACAGTCACTCTGGATTAACTTACGGGGAACAGTATGAGTAACGGTAAGACTACCATCTTCATGCCACTCGAAGTTATGGCTATGCCGCCTCACTTCAGCTTCTATCTTTTCTCTTGCCGTCTTTTCGTCATCTGTGGGAAGCACATGCTGTCCATATGCACCGAACACGCTGGTACCGGTTGTAGAAACAACATCTTCCTTGCCGTATCGATATACATAGCGAACGCCCCTTTCTAGGAGCTTATTATAGAAGTCTGGTGCTCGTCGCTTGATCTCAGATGCAAGCGCAATGCTTGAATTGATCGGAGTTTCGCCACCTATGGCTGTCAGTGACTAGGCCTGGATCCAGTTGTGTATCTGAAGTGTGTCGTTTGCATACCTGATTCAGGCAACACAAGAGCACAGAATGTCAGCCACGCCGGATTAATAGTCGACCAGCCATACTCATTGTGTGGCCAAATTGGAAGTTCAGGAGGTCTATGGGTGACACGTTCTGTTATTAACCACCTCGAGAAACTCTTGTATCAAGTATAACTTACCCCTCATTGGCGGTCTTGACGTTCTTCGCAAGTACGGTCCTCATAGGTGGTCTCCCGACCTCCTCATGTGCACGAAAGCCAAAGGCATGCGCCACATCACTGTAGTCTTGTGGGCTATTGATCGGGATCCCACGGATCAGAACCGCTCCTCCATGTTGTTTGACAAGCTCGGGGAGCTTGCCGGATACTGCTAATCTCTTGATGGCTTCAATATACTCTTGAAGAGTTGCTGTCCTTGGAGTTACAGCCTTTAGTGCTAATGGAAAAGATGCATCCCACCCAAAGCCCAGAGTTTTGGTGTTTTGCTGGCCCTCGAATGCGAACTCTTCAAATGAAACAGGGGTTGTCATCTTGACTGCAACTCATCGATCCTTGCGTCCCAGGCTTGCTGCAATTCTGATGGCGCACGGGTTGCTTCTATGGTTGACAGCTTTATGGCTCCGATAACCGAAAGACGTGATAGTGGAGCTAGGATGGCGTGCCCGGTCTAAGGCCGCTCTACCGACCGGCCGGGTTGGCATGTTGCCCGACATCGCCGTTTCATGCCAAACACGCATATTAAATTCCGATTGTTATCAATCTAGTGTAAAAGAGATTTCGAAGGATCAGGCAAAGCGGGCGGCTACTGATATTTACAGTACTATAGTAAATACTCGCGATTTCGCAAGACAGTCTAATATCGCGTGATTGTGTCTAGCTCACCGGGCTGTGGGTCTCTGGTTCCTATGAATGAAATCTCGAGAATTCATATTTTACTATCTATAAGTGTCACGTCCTCATAATCTAGTAATGGCCTTCAATCAGATGCCCAATTAGCAGTTTCATCTAAAATAAAAGCAGAGGAGGCTCAGGATCTAATTCTCAGTATGGCGGATTCTGATATCGACGCCCGGAAGGCCGAGCCCGCCGTGGATTATGGCAATCCCAGTGATAATGGCGAAGATCAAAGCGCCCAAAAGTACAGCTGGTTCAGAGGTGTCTTCTTTCAAGCAACGATCGTCGGAATATCTGCATTTGCAGCCCCAGGTCTTTGGAATGCGATGAACTCAGTTGGTGCGGGCGGTCAACAAACACCGTTTCTGGTAATGTAAGCCATCAAGAGCTCGGCTCATAGCAGAATCAAGACGTTTGCTAACATCTGTTCTAGGGCCGGTAACGCCTTGCTCTTTTCTCTCATGACAATTACCTGCCTTACAGGCAGTATCGTCGCCAACCGGTTCGGACTGAAGAGCACCCTAGTCTTTGGTACAACAGGCTATGTCGTCTACTCCGCCGCACTATACACAAACAATCGCTATGGGAACGAATGGTTTATATACCTCGGGTCCGCAGCCTGTGGTATTACTGCTGGCTTGTTCTGGGCGGCGGAAGGAGCCATCATGCTCAGCTATCCTGAACCTGAGACAAGAGGGAAATATTTGGCATATTGGCTCTGTTACAGAAATGGCGGTGGCATTCTTGGAGGAATAATCAACTTGGCCTTCAATGTTCACGGGCGGACTACAGGAAAGCTGGACTGGAGGACGTATATCGTCTTCGTAGTTCTCCGTGAGTGTCCCTCATGTTGTTGCGGTGGCGTAAAGACTTACACATGACCACAGAATGCATTGGCCCCGCAGTTGCTCTTCTTTTATCACCTCCAGAGAAAGTGGTCCGTCGTAACGGAACTCGCGTCCAGCTTGCAAAGAGAATATCGGACGTGGCAGAGCTGAAAGCGCTTGGGCGGTTGATGCTTCGCAAAGAAGTCTTGCTCCTGTGAGTCCTAATGAACTATCTCCAGTTGTCCGCTCAAATAGCTAATTTTAGCAGAACGCCTCTATTCATCTACATTAACTGGAGTCTGCCTTACATTGGGTCATATGTCTCGCTGTATTTCTCAGTTCGTGCTCGTGCACTTGCATCGCTCATTGCAGCCTTGGCCCAGATCGCGGCGACTCTCATTATGGGATCATTCCTGGACTGGAGGCGTTTATCGATCACAAACCGTGCTAGGATCTCGTACGGCGTCATGATGGCCTTGATTGGTGGTTGCTGGATCTGGGGCACAGTTGTACAACGCGGCTACTCCTCGCATAAGCCAGCGCTTGATTGGGACGATGCAGGTTTTGGTCGTGGATGGGCGCTCTATATCTTGTGGCAAGTGAACTGGGCACTGACGTACAACTATGGGTACTGGCTTGTCGGGAACCTGGCCAAGGAACCTGCAGACGTGGCTCGGCTTACAAGCTCAATCAGAGCACTGGAAAGCGCCGGGCAGTGCATCTCCTCTGGCATCAGTTCCACTTCCACGCCGGTAAGATCGGACTTTCTCGCGATGATTTATTGGTATAGGCGCTAACAATCGCACAGCTTATCGTGGCTTTGGGGATCAATTTTGGACTCTGGGGATTGGCAATCGTACCCGCTTACCTGGTGGTGCGACAGGTCGGCATACAACACGTAGGCATTCGACGACCAGATCAGATAGTAGAAGAGCCCGCCGTGGCAGAGAAATAACTACTGCATGAGAGCTTGACAGTTAGTTAAATTAAGATGTTAGAATTGAGCAACGATTGCCTACCCTATAACAAACACCCCACATGAGCTGCGCTGGGTGATCCATTGTGCGCATCAGATGGGCTGATAACAATTCGCAAGGGTGCTGTAAATTTCAGCTAGATATCTCGTTAACAAATGGGCATTCATTAACCAGTCATGACTACCAATAATCCCAGCAACGGCTTGACTCTTATTTCTAGGCTCCCATTGCATGCATCCTAATCGCCACCTGAATCCTTTCGCAGTCAGACAGTTCACTCTTACCACAAGGATGGCAAGGCAGCACATCTGCCTGGTCCCGGACGTATGTCCGCAGCCTCAATGGGTTCTGGGTGGATTGTTAAAAGGCAAGCTGAGGCAACAGGCTCAACGATGCGGCACAGCCCTGACTGACAGTACAAAACAAGACGCCAGGACAAGTAGAGAGCGCTTTCATCTCAACTGAATTTCTCATCCTTCAAGAAATCTACAGTAATTCACAGAAGATTATTATGGATAGTCCAAATCATAATACTCCGTCTGTCCAAAATCAGTCAGCGACCGACGGAGAGAAGGGCCAGCTGAAGTCTCATGAACCTGATGCGGCAAACCGTGGGGGCAAGAACGATATAGAATCAGAAGGCGATGAATCCCAGGGGGAAGAATTTGACGCACGAGCGGTTTGCGACCGATGCGATCAGCGTATCTCCGGCAGCAGATACAAATGCAAAAGCTGTCCAGACTTTGACTACTGCTCAAAGTGTTTCGCCGACGCATCACTGATACATCCAGGGCATTCTTTCACTCAACTCGAAGGGCTCATGCCAGATAGCGCCTTGGAGGAGACAGATACAACCGAAGATAATACCCCCGGCCCAGGTTTCAAGCTGGTCCAGGAATCTTCCTTCGCTGTCTCTTCTCCGTCTAAATGCACCTCGTGCGCTCCAGTTACAGAACCTCTATCTGCAATACATCTGATATTGAAAGATCCCAAGGTTCCTCGCAACATATCCCTAAGATGGCCTCTTCGTATCTCAAAACTCATAGAGGCGACTCAGTTGGGCTGTGCCTTCTGCTGCTTCTGTCTCAGGAAGTTCTTCGGCCCTGGAAATGGCCAGACATTTGCCTATAGACCGAGCAAGCCCTGGTATGCTGAGCCTAGTAAGCATCACAAAGAGCGAGATGATCTTGTCGAACATTGTATGGAGACGCTCACGCGACTTAAACGCGATGTCTTTGAGTTTCGTGTCACTCCTCTCTGTACGAAGAAGGGCTCAACCATGCCGGACTTTGATCGGCTGGAGATAACTCTCCATAAGGATACCGAGAAGATACACGTTATCAAAGACCTACGCGGTGTCTTTAACTCGGCTGGCAACATCGGCATGGAGATGGACGTGTTTGCACTAGGCAGTAAGTAACCTTATCAAACAGTTGTCAAGTCAGCAAAACTAATTGCTTCAGGTGATCCTGCTGCACAAATCCTGAGCAGTCGGCCCCCAAATCCTTCACCAGCATCGCCTGAGACAATGGCGCAAATCCGGGCGTGGATGAAAATCTGTGATGAACAACACGGCAGTGCGTGCAAGCCGCTAGGCACTGGTCGTTTGCCGACACGCCTCGTTGATGTGTCCGATGCTGAGAAGCTCCGATTACATGAAACTGTCATTGGAGAGCACGGTCACTACACAACGCTCAGCTACTGTTGGGGTGGTCCGCAGGAATTCTGTACCACATCGTCGACTCTTCCAGATAGGCTTCTTGGCTTCTCTCATGACGACTTGCCTCAGACATTGCAAGACGCAGTCAGGGTCACCAAGGAGCTGGGCATACAATACCTGTGGGTTGACTCACTATGTATCATCCAAGATAACGAGGAAGACAAAACCCACCAAATTTCCAACATGGTTGAGGTTTACAAGAATGCTTACTTGACAATCTGCGCGGCTAGCGCCGACGAGGTCAGCAAGGGTTTCTTGGACAGTCATGCAGATCCTGACACAGGCCTCTGGAAACCATTGATCCCGATGGCTTTTCCTATCCCTAATGAAAATGCTATGACGTTTCAAGATTCCTTCCAGATGCCGAAACAAGCCATGGGCTCGCTTTTGTTGCTCGATGAGGACGTCAAATTTGTTCGGAGCTTTTCAGACGATAGCGTATGGAAACGAGGCTGGTGCCTTCAGGAGAGGATTCTATCACCACGGTTCCTTTCGTACGGGCGTTGGGCAACATGGAGATGTAATCGCGAAGTCTGGAGTGATGGTGGCTTCTATCCTGAAGAAACAAAAATCACGATGGAAGAACGACGCCTGATCAACAATCTGCTAGCACTACCTGACAAAAGTGCAGACTTGTTCACGATCAACCAGGTCCAGAATAGCTGGTATGGACTTGTGAACAACTACACGAAGCGTAAACAAGGGTTGAGTGAAGACAAGCTCCCCGCTATAGGGGGTATCGCAGCCGAGATGAGTCGTATTACTGGTGTCAACTACATGGCCGGCTTGTGGGAAAACAACTTGCTCCATGACCTGATGTGGTATACAGACACTCGAGACTGGCTGACCCGCCCATCCCAGTGGCGGGCGCCATCCTGGTCCTGGGCATCTGTGGAATGTCCAGTCTCATATGGGGACATCACAAGCGACGCAATACCAATGGCTCGAGTGCTGGGATGCGATGTTGTGCCAACACCTCAAAATACAGCGTTTGGGCAAGTTTCACACGCAATACTTCAGATTGAAGGTCCATTTGCAGAGCTTGACAGAGAAGACGTTCTTCGGTTATTTGACACACAGGACTTGGCCCCACCTCCTCCCAAGAGCAACGATGTCTCTGAATGGTATCGACAGATGTTGGAGCACATTCAGAATCAACCAAAGCATAAGGCGTCAAAAGAAGAAGTTGAAGCTGCGCTGCCTGACAAGGTGTATGGTATGATCACCTTCACGAGGGACTGGATGAAACGATATGAGTCAACATCTGACAAGACTTGTTACTTCGGACTCCTACTCAGAGAAGTAGATGGAAATCGTTATGAGAGGATTGGAGCGTTTTTCAATGAAGACTCAGATTGGTCAGATCAAAATGCGACGCCGTGGGCCAGGCAAGCCATTGACTTAATCTAAATAAACCAACTCCAACTTGACATAATTATACGATGATTTCCAGAATTAGTGGGTAATGAACCGTGAAAATCGCTAAAATATCCCATGACTACTTTCCCATTGTCTTCTGCTGCGAGATGCCTCATTGACTCCAAGAGCCAGACTTGGGTCAACCACGATATAAAGCTTGTATGCTTACATAGCCACAAACTCGGTCCTCTATCAATATCCCTTCTTCAGTTGCCTATCGCTCAATGTTATTCTCATACCTGCTCAACTGGTTTCCTTATTTGTGACATGGATGACAATTTTGCCCGCAACTTTCCCTTGCTTCAACTTCTCGAACGCCCTCGGCGCATCCTCGAATTCAAACACCTCATCTATCGCGGGTTTCACCTTCCCCTCCACCACTAACCGCCCAAGCTGTCTCAGTTCGTCCTGTTTGGGCTTGATCACATGTAACGAGAACTTCCGCTTCCCTCCACCAAGGAACGATGGTAGAAGCAGTCTAGACGCAACGGACTTTGCACTCTCCACGGAAACCGAACTCCCAATCTGGACGAACTGACCAGAGGGCAAAAGAAAATCATCGGCAGCCTTGTATAACTCAGGCGGTGAGCCTACGTTATCAACTGCCAGGCTATATACTTGACCAGCCTCTTTCAGCTTCTGTGCCACATTGGTAGTAGTGTAATCAATGATTTCGTCTGCGCCCAAGGTTTTGCATAGTTGTGCCTTGCCAGATGAGCAGGTTACCGTGACGTAGCATCCCAGTGCCTTCGCGATCTGGATGCCGAAAGTGCCAGTCCCGCCCGACCCTCCATTGATGAACACTTTGTCGCCTGATTTGACATTTGGGGCAATGGCCTCATAGGCTGTTATCCCAGCTGTGCCCACAGTTGCAGCGTGGTCGACATCGACTCCAGCCGGTAGCGCCACGCAGGCCTCGTTCTTTGTGTCTACGACAATGAGTTGGCCTAACGAGCCGTGCTGCTTTGGAGCCAGGCGACCAAAGACCGTTTCACCGATGCTGAACGAGTCGATCTTGGCACCTAGGGAGACGACGCGTCCGCTGAAGTCCATCCCAGGTGTGGCAGGGCGTCTGATTACTGACCGGGAGATCAAACCCAGTTCGGGAACTTTGTGGTCGGCGGGGTTGATGCTTGCACTGATGACTTCAACCAGGATTTCAAACTCCCCCACAGGCTCTGCAGGTCTGGCAACTTCAGTCAATTCGAGGTTCTTCTCGAGGCCACCAGTGGTGTCCGTGTACTGCCAGGCTTTCATCGTCGCCGCCATGATGATGATGGGTGATATGGTTGATACCTTAGGAGAGTGAGTGGTGGTGGGCGATCGAAGAGTGCGGGGTGGCGGTCTTGACGGTGAAGGGACACAAAAGCACCGGGGTTGCTTGCCAGTTAGAGAGATTGTGACAATATGTTGAAATGTGCGAACAAGAAGAATGGAAGCAGTCGTACAGCTGCGGTTGCACTGATCATCTGTTTGAGACAGTCTCCAATCGCGTGCCCTCTTTTATGATGATTTCATCATCTGGCATGGCCAATGCCTGGTCTTGCGGCTAACCACTAATGCATGCATGGTTGACGCCTAACCAGAGTTCCATGAAGGACTCACACCTCCTAATACGTTATCCTGGCCCCGCATGTCTCGAAGAGCAGCACGCTTTATTCATGGGAGAGCCTAGAGGCAAACAAGAGACTTGATGGTTTCACCCAGATAATTAGATACTTGGGAATTGCATTTACTATCTGCTCGAAGTCGTAGCCCTGTACAGTTGTTATTAATCAAATCAATGGGCGCAACATCACTTTCCCTTACGAACCCAGAAACTGCAACAACAGGGTTCCACCAACTCAAACAAATAAAAGTCTTGCCACCTTGGAAGTCCTCTACCTAGTCGAAATACCTGAACAGGGAGATCATTTAGTCCCTTCTTGACCATGAGGATTAAAGTGAAGATCAATCTGTCGTGGATGGAGGTCTTTGGTCTCTGGAAGGCGGATGAACGAGTACAAAGCACTTGCGAGACAGATCCCCCCAAAGATGAGGCCCGTCTTGCCGCCCAGGTTCCATTTATCCTGCCTCAACATCATTGGGATGACACAATGGTTAGCCATCCCGGCCAAGGTGTACAGGGCCCTCGCCAGACCGAGCGTCGCGGGTTTCAGCCGAACAGAAGGGACCTCCGCGACGATAGTGTAGGTGATGGGTCCAATTGTTAGATCGTATAGCAACGTGAACGCCAACAACACGCCAAACATGATCCATCCAGAGCCAGTAGAGATAAATCCAAGACCACCCATGATGGTCATCACTACACCCATGGCTATCAGTCCGCTGATTACGATTCGTCGACGACCAGCATGGCGCATCAGCACCCATGCTCCCAAAGTTCCAATTACTGCTATGACCTGAATTCCGATATTGAGCTTCGTGGTGATGCTTTGGGCAAGGCCTGACTGGTGAAGTGCATACGGCGCCCACGGAACGAGGGCACTGCCACATACAGCTTGTATGATCCATGTCATGCATGAAATCTCAGTCCTCTGCCTATCAGTTCCCCTAAAGATGTCGAACTGCTTCTTCCAGCTTTTTGTATCATCATCTGGCACTTTGTGGTTGTCCTCTTGGGCGATCGTGTGCTTCAGTAAGGCGAGTTTTGCGTCAATTGTAATGGAAGATGACTTCCCCAAGAGTCGTCTAACAGAACGAGCAGCTTCTTCAGGCTTCCCGTTACGCAAATACCAGTACGGTGATTCAGCGGTGAAGCACAAGGCGACTGTAAGCAAGGCAACGAATACCCACTGGATGAGAAACGGACCGCGGTACGCCCAGGTACTCGTTGCCCGCGAGAAGATTTCGCCAATGATCGAAGCCAAGAGTTGGCCCAGGACCCAGCATACATTGATCCATGTGGTAGCAATCGGTCGCAATTGCAAAGGGGCAACATCTGAGGCCCAACCTGGGCAGCCGACTTGGAAGATACCCCAGGGTATGCCTTGTAAAAGCCAGCCTGTGAAGAGAACTTGTGGAGATGGGGCAAGAAAAGTGATCGCGTTCAAGAAGAGAAGCGCAATGAGCCCCAGAATCGCGCCTTTCTTGTACCCAACCAGTCGTACAAGCTTGCCCGCGACGAGATTTCCCAGACAGGCCCCGATTTGCCCAGCCAGCGGAAGAAGTACCTGCCATCGGTATGCCACCTCCCATGAGAAATCTTGGTCGGCGATGCGCGTTCTCTCTCCATAGGTAGTTTTAAACTTGGGAAATGTGAAGAGAAGGGTCAACATGGCCAAGCAATAGCCCTCCAGGATAATACATGATGATGATGCGAGACAAGTGAGGATTGTCGGCCAGTTTTCGGAAAGGACCTTGCGAAATGGCATCTCCCGCTCTGCCCTTTCAGTGACCTCGGCAACTTCAACGTCGTACGCCTGCTCCGTCCTCGTATTGGACGCCTCGAGATCATGATGGACGACAGCGGGATTATCGAGCTTGTCTGCCATACTGAGAGCTGTGTGGCCTAGTCTTGTGGAGTTTATTGAGATCAGTAATAGGTGCTAATCAGCAAGACGGGTGTTTTTCCTTGAAAATGGTAGTTTGTTGTGGACGGCGCAGCACCAGTACATGAAGGGCCTGGGCTTGATCTTTATAGGACAAGAAGCGAATATTATCTCCTATAACGTCTCCCGAGATCATTGTGGGAATAAGTTTAGGTATGTGCTCTCCCACGGTTTGTTCCATGGTTTCGGAGATACTGTTAGGCGAGAGATGCCTTCGTAGGGCCACGCAGACCTGGCGGGAGCTTTTGACTTTCGTTGTTTCCCTGGAACCACCGAACTGTATGATAGGAGAACCTTTAAAGCTTCTCCACAAACACACCTCAATGGTGCACCCAATCTCCCAAGTACTCAGATCAATGTCGACGCAAAATTTCTACTCCCACATAGTGTCCCAGGTTTGCCGTTGATGATATCAACTGAATTTATTGGCTTCTGGCTGCTATTGAGCAGCGAGTCTGAATACACATTGCAGACTACCGACCAGAGCTATCAAGCGACAAGACAGTTGTTTTGACAACACAGCGATCTCAAAGCGAGTAGCCTCTCCAACATGTCGGAACATCGGCGGGAATTCCATCACCACTTTCAAAATGTAGTCTGCAATTTCGGGTAATCTTTGGCTTGGACTTCAAGATCCGCGAAGATGGCATCAGAGTCATCTTTCCCTAGGTGCTCCATTCTTTTGGTGTCCTCGTCTTCGAGCTTTTCCATCTCTTCAATGGGGTCTTCCTTATCTCCATCCTTTTTATCGGGCTGTACAGCCTTGTCAATGCCCGAGGATTCGCCGATGAGAAGAAACTGTGTTTGGACTACGTCGAGATGTTTGGGGACAGTCGCCATCCAGCGCAGAGACCGGAACTCATCCAGTATCCTAATTAGCCACTGTCAGTACTTTTGTCACGAGTTGATAGAGCGAGGTGAGTGGCCTACTCTTTGGAGTATTCTGGGCCCTGGGGTAGCTGTGCGTTCTTGGGTGCGGGATACTGAGGGTTACGCGTGCTCATGATGAAACTACCCTTCTCCTTGAGGCCAATCTCCGTCTGAACCTCGCCCAACTCTTGCGGAAGGGTGAGAAAATACACCAAGTGGTTCTCTCTGCCAGTGCTAGTAATTGCGTAGACGCCCTCGCCAATTGGGGTGGCAGCAGGTGTATGTCTCGTGCCAGCAGTCTTGGTTACGTAGTCGTTGGATGCAAGAAACTCGTCCTTGAGCGTTTCGAAAGAGGCGCCCGTCTTCTCAACAAAAGCAATCCATCGGTCTCTACCGCTTTGAGGGAGCACTTTCTTTGGGATAGCGCACAGCCTGCTGTTGCCCGCATCGCCGATTGCGCCCTCTCCAAGCTTGGCGTCCCTGTCCACGGGACGCAGGATAATGTAGCTGCGGGCAACGTCGTCAACAGCCTGAGGTTCGTCTATACCTACGCGTCCACGGAAGAAGAAGTAGATAATGCCCTTTTCGAGGATGTTGGATGGAGTCTCGCCCTTACGTGCGCCACTTTCGACAGCGCTATCGCCGTTATTAGTCTTGGCTGTATGGCTGTCATCGTCGTGTCGAGCTTGTTGCTCTCCGTTGTCAGCCGTGGCATTGTCCTTCTTGTCGTCTTTGTCACTCCTAGGCTCTTCCTGTCAGCTGAGCGGCCCAGCTAGATGGGTCGGGGATCCGAGAACCTACCCTTGAAACGATTCCTCCAAGGTCTTCTGCTCCTTCTGGTCGTCAATCTTGCGGGCCTTTGGTGCAGGAGATGAGCCACTATCGATCTTGCGCTTGTCGCCGGTGCTCGCGTGCTCCGAGGATGCGGCGACAGGGGCATCGTCGCCGTTGTCGGTGGATCTAGTCGTGGTGGTCATCTCGAAAGATGACGTGTGGCTTCCCAGAGTGATAGGTGTTGTAGGCAGGTAGAATCTAGCCCTGGATTGTCTTGAGTACAGACAAATGGCCAATGCGTAAACAACGATGTGCTCTTGGCCCCTCCGATCCCAAAATACAAAGTGATCCCTGAATTATTTCTCTCCTTCTGCTGGCTAACGAGACAACAAATACTAGACTCTCCGGGGATGAGCTGATAGTGAAGATGACGCGGAGGCTTTGCGTCTGGGAGACAATTCATTTCTCCTCTTCTTCAAAAGGGAAAAAGAAAATAATTATTTAGTCTGATGTCATCGATCGATGGATTCTGGGGGAGCCTCGAGGCAGGCAGGTGCCCCACACAAGGTCCTCTAGGTGGTGCCTTCCTGTCCCATTCCCGCTCGCTCCTCTCAGGTCCCGCCTGCAAGGTACCTGCGGCCCGGAGCCTACCAGACTCCCCCACACTGGATTACATGCCCCAGGTCAAGCTAACCTACCTAGTAAGCCACGACCTGCACGGGTCTGTATCCACCATGGGGTTCAGTCTCGTGGGAATAGACAACGCCGTGCTACTTTGGCTCTCCTTCCGAGCTTCTTATGACATCTACCGTACGTAAGGAGTTGGCTCAGCTGCCTGGATTATTAACTTGATCTCTTCATACTTACCGGGGCTTAGCATCGGTATTATCTCCATAGATTCGTGCCATCGAATGAACTGTGTTTCCAACTCACACATCAACGACAACTTACAGGTGCGAGCCCAGCAGATCTCAGGAATTTATGATCTCGGAAAAACCTTGAGGTAAGAAGCGTTATATGGTGTATCGTGATTGGCTCTCTCGGGTTCTCTTGACCGTTTCAGGGTTCGGCTCCAATTTGGCTGCCGATCGACCTGGTCACTCGTGTTGATCAAGATTAAAATGGCTCTCGAACAGATCGAATAATTTTAGCCGGCAAGCTTAGTGGCTGAATCTTGAGTCACGGAAGCATGGACGGAACTCACGACTTGCGTGAAGACCTTCAGACTGGCGCCAAATCCTGAGAAGCTGCTCAAGATCCTCGAGTCTTTGCTGATGTTTGTATTGTACCTTACAATGCTGAACAGAACAGCAATAAACGTGAAAGACAAGCCAAGAAGCGAAGCACGCTGCTGGATGATCTACAACCCGATGCGAAACAAGTGCCGGACCCCGTCTTTGGAGAGATTGCGGGGAAGTGGAGGGGCGATCTCTCTTAGCGATTTGTGGACACGCGGGTTGGGGGAAAAGTTGACACGCGAAATACATTGAGACGGCAAGCGGGGACTATGAAGCACTGGTGATAGCAAGAAGCGTCTAGGCCAGACAAGTGTTGGACGACTCGGAGGAGCCGCAGCTGAGGCACTGTCCGATGCGGTAGGCGATATTAATGATGTCCGACGGGCTGGGGGTGATGAACACCCCTTCATCAAGCTCATCTTTACGTGTTCTTTATCGAACACCCTGGATTGTTCTGTGGTTACTGAACTGTTCTGAATCTGTTGTTCAAGATGCCTTTTGGTATTATCCAGACGAAGAGCGATGGCGCGCTTCCTGGGACAGAGGTGCTCATAGGAGAGAGCCACCATGGGGATCAGATCTCAACTGAAATTGGCCATCTCAAACGGGTCAAATACAAGGTGCAATACGCCATCCCAGCTTCTTTCATTTGCTCAAAGCCAACCATACATGTCACAGGGTGTAGATACGATCCTTGTCCCTCAGCCCTGCGATAACGACCTCAATGACCCTCTCGTACGTTACCCTCGGCTGCTTTTTGCGGAATCCATCCGTAGGTGCTAAGATGACTGGCATTTAGCTATGGCCACGATGGAAGAAGGAGACCGCCTTCTGGGTGATCTTCGTGAATACAATTATCTTCGCCATCGTCCCTGGTCCCATCCTGGCCCCATCGACATTTGCTCTAGCCCAGATCTTGGGGGTAAGTCTGACAAAGATCGCAGAGCTTTCGGGGTATCAGCTTCTTGTTGTTGGTGCCCTAGGGTAAGAAGAGGTGCGGTAAGGCGAGAAGACCTTCTTTTACTGACTGGATTTAGACCACTTGTTTCGGTGCTCGCACAGAAATATGGCAAGAGGATACAATTCCTGTTCGCGGCCGTTATGGGCACGGTAGGCACGATCATCTGCATTGCTGGGTCACAGAACTACAACTACCACACACTCCTCGCTGGACGAATGATTCAGGGACTGGGTGTGACTGCATGGGAGAGTCTTTCATTGGCCGCCGTCGGCGATATGTTCTATCTTCATGAGAGGGGCTGGAGAACAGCTCTGCTTGTTGCTACCTTGGCTTGTTCAGCATCTCTGGTGTCCATCATCAGTGGTGTCATGACACAGAATGTCGGCTGGCGGTACTTGTTCATCGCATGCATCCCTTTCAATGCTGTCGGCCTCCTTGCCACCATTTTCCTCCTTCCGGAAACGCAGTTTCGAAGACCCTTGTTAGTTGCAACACCCAGCACCTCTCACACTAGTGAGAACGAGAAACCGACGAGCAATACAAACGAGTCGCAGAGTGTAAGACCGGAACAGCGACACACCGAAAGCGTGCCAAGGAGAAGTTACGTCCAGAGTCTGGCGCCTACCTCGGGAACATACTCCGAGAGAAACATCTTCCATCTGTTGAGTGAGATCTTTATGCATCTTGTCAATCCCGCAGTCATCTGGATTCTCTTGGTCAGCGGTGTAATGGTTTCGCTATTCGTCGTCTCGGCCTACATAACATCTCAGATATGGTCAGTACCACCTTACAACTTGAATGCAGCACAGAACGGATACTTTTACGTGGGTGGACTCCTCGGGGGGATTCTTGCCATCCCCATCGGAGATGTCTGTGACTGGACTGCTCGAGTTTTTGCCAAACTAAATCATGGCGTATTCGAGTCCGAGTTTCGTATTCCCATTAATATCTTGGCTGTTGTCTTCTGTGCCTTGGGCTGGTTTCTCTTCATGTGGGACGTTAACCACCCGCGGCCGAATGGCTACTATCTGGGCGCATTCTGTCACGGGGCTGTTTGCTTCGGCATTTCGGTGTCATCTACATCGGCGGGATTGTACATTCTGTGAGTAATCCCCGAGTTCAAGTCCTGCCGCTATGTAGCGATGCTAACCCAACAAGTGACTCCTTCCCCAAACAGAAGACAGAGGTGTTCATCTTGCAAATGATGCTCAAAAACTTCTTGTTCTATGGGTTCTCTAATTTCATAAATAAGTGGGCAGCCGAGAAGGGTGCTGGAGAGGTCTTTAAGGTCTTTGGCATTGTCTCTGTCGTTCTCCTGACAACCTGCGTTCCCATGTGTAAGTTGATTGTATGATTGTATGAATATGCCTCGATGCGTACTGACATTCGCAGATGTCTTTGGAAAGCTAAATCGGCAATTCATGCACAAGCTACATACTAGAAGTCTCGTATTCAAAACACTCGGGTGAGTAATGAAGGCGACCAATCAGGAAACGGTGAGGAAACGAGTACAGTGGCAGGTCGTGGGTATGAATCTTGCTATATCTATCATATTTGACGACTAAAATCATGCGATTCGATCAACACATGACTTTCTCCAGCGGGAGCAGTAGTGACCTTTTGTATTGTATCCAGAATCCATACAGATGCGAATGGAGAATATATGGCAGAGATGATTCCATATTTATACGTGATGCTCAATACATGTGTCTTTTACGACGCCTTCTTAGGTCGCGTGACTGAAACCCTCGATGTAATCGTCTTTACCCAAGGGGACACCTTGAGAGCGGAGAATCGCATATGCCATGTTGACATGAAAAAAGAAATTAGGTACACCAAAAGAGAGCATGATCACTCGTACGCTCCGTTCGGCCGTTCCTCCTTCGGCGGTGGGCAGCGCAATAAGCTTATCATCCGCTCCTTCAACCTCCTTTGGCTCGATCGACTTCAACAAAGCCAGGGTCTTCTCTACTCGCGCAATCAACTCCGGCATGGTTGTTTCATTGTCTTCCCAGGCGCCAAAGTCTTTCCCTGTTAGGCGCAGTACGCTCTTCTTGGCCGAGTTGGAGGCCGTTTGGATCTGGAAGGACAGTGGGCGCATGTCCTCGTAAAGCTTTGCGTTTGGAAACGACTCGGCATTTGGCGCCTCCGAAGCTTTCTGTAGGATGTGCAGGAGTGTGCTCATGCCATTGATGAAGAACCCAATGCTGGCTTGGTACAAAGTAGTTGGAGCCATGATGATATCTTTACAGAGTAGGACCGTGTTTGACAATATTTTTGTCTAAAAGAACTTGTGAAGGCGGTGATTGTACTTTTATAATTCGCGGTCAGAATGATGGATCGTCCTATCCTAGTTGTATCTGGTAGAGGCTAAGATGTAAGGATCAAGGCGTAGAACCTTATCTCTCGTCGTCAATGCAGAGCAGGGGGCCGACTGGGCCAATACGGCAGTCGTTTGCCTGGAGACAAGTAGAATCCGACTACCAAAAGGGAAGGCAGTCCAACTAAGGTGGGGTGAGCGCGCGGCACAATAGGACTGCTCTTGGGCCTTGTTCTAGCCTAGGCCTTTTAAAGAGAAAACGGGGGGAAGGACTCTTCGAGACAGCTCCGTAGAAATGACATGCGAAACTACTAAATATAGATTCCTGCGAGATGCTACATGAAAGTCTATGTAGAGGTGAATTGAAGCTGGTGATAAAACAAGGAGTATGAGGACAGATTGTAACCCCAGTATTGGGGCTATCAATCTTGGGCGCTAGGCCCACTGGTTTGGTAATTCGGCTGTCGTTGACCAGATACCATGCAGCCACACCGTCCAAGCAGGCCACTGGAGAGGGCCTCGTCTATTCTTTGTAATTGGCATGGTTCCCAAATCTTGTGCACCTCTCAAATTTAGTGGCGGCCAGACTCATGGATTGCCATTCTCGTCGGCGCCCAGAGTAGAAGTCTTTTAACATGCAGATCGAATATATTTCGTTCTCAGATCGTTGTCTCATTCCTCTTTGGTGATCCCTCTCTTTCTCGTCTCCTCAATCAGGTGCGACCATTACAATCTAGTAACAGCTATTCTCTCTATCAAAAACTCTTTTATCGAGAACAGATTGACCAACACTCAGGACTAAGTTCATCATTACAGTCTCGAAGTGTTTGAGAAGATAATGTCTCGGTAGCGAGTCGGTCTTAGCGAGCTAGCCAGCTCCGATGCTCCGAACTTGCCTGAGATGAGTAAAAGCAATAATACAGTTACGCCTCCAACGACAATCCAAGAGAATATTCCGGCCAGGATAATTTCCCTGTAAATCTTGCCTGCATCCTTTGTAGAGTTGTTGTGTGGGAATGGGCGATCAGGAATAGGGACATCGAGTATTCTGCACAATGGCTCCCAACCTTGGCTCACATCGTACCAGAAAAGCTTCTTCTCAGGAACCACGCTGCGTAAATGCTCCTCGTGCTTTCTCAGTGTGTCTTTCTGAATTTTTTCGTCGCCGTAACGCCAAAGGGTCATGTATCTGAAGAGGTCTCTCCATCGGCCATATACTCCAACTTTGGGGACCCAGAGAATGATGAAAGGGATGTACCAGTTCGACATCATGGAGTTCATATAGTCCATACTCTTCCACCAAGACTCGGTGTCGCGCGTAGTTGCAATGACTACCGCGTCAGGATATAGTTCCATCAACTCAGGGGTCAATGTTACTGCTGGGCAGTCCACTGTGGCAACATATCCATCCAAGATGTCAGCTAGAAGATATTGAACGTATTTCTTCTCTGCGAATGTTTTGGCAAATGGTGCCTTCTTCATAACCTCCATCCACTGATTGACTTGATGAAACGATCCACCAAGCGATTGAACGCCAGCATCGTGAACTGGTCCATCGAGCAATATTGTGAGAGCTTCATTGAGAGTCTTCGTGCCTGTGCGACACCTGGAAATGTAAGTTACGATGTTACACAAAATAAAGAGTAAACCCTCGAATATCAATGTGCTTACATTCCTGCTCCGATCACTCGAAACTTCGTGCCTGGAGGGCCAGGCTGAGATGGCGCTTGACCCATTATTGGCTGCAGTCTGCTTCGGTGCTATCCCTTTCGATTTGATATATGCCGTGAAGTGTTTCTCGAGGTCATCTTGGCGCGAGGAGGAGTGTCGAATCCGGGGTACATAAGCGCAGTTTTAAGATGTCGGGTCGTCCATGCGAGTGCGGCTGTCCGGCAACCGGGTAAAGTGCCAAGACATAAATACTGGAGCAGAGCGGCTGCGCTCTGAATCTTCTTAATTAGTATAACAGCTTTGATATTGTATAGTTCAAGGAGTTGAAAGAGCCCCATCACGCGCCAAGCCGGGTAAGCTCGTCATTTTGACTTGCAATTCCGTGATTACCACGGCGCTCCTTGTTAGCCTGTCTCCGGATAATGATCCCCAATCTTGGAACTCGGAGGATCAGCTGTGATATTTCCACATGAATCCCGGAGATTCAGAATTTACTGTGAGTAGCTGATGATCCACGGAATGCGCCCAGGCACCATTCGTTGCTTACGCCATGGTTACGCGGACTTAATAACTTTGAGACACGACACATCGCCTAAACCGACACCATTTGCAGATGAGCATAACTTGATGGCAAGGCCGGCATTTTTATAGCCTTGAAAGGTAGCCGCATAGTTGACAGTGCTTGCAATATGGGATTATAGATGTTACAGAGATATGTAGCAACACATATGTCTTGCGTTCTACTTCAAAGAAAGACCCAACTACCGGAACTATATTGAGAGCTCTTGTTTGCTGTCAAAGCGCCAAGGATAAGATACGTCCGATTATGAAGTGATCAATTCCTCAATCGACTGCAACTGGGAGCAAATAAAGAACGCTATTTGAAATAGACTCCTCGTGGACGAGTTCCAGAGATATTCACGTCAATATGGCTCTAATATCTGGGACAGATTTCTCTGCATGCCATAATCCTTAAGCTGCATCCTCGCATCTACCAAGGTGATGTAATGGCTGATATCTGCAGCATTCACCACATCACGCTCTCGACGAGCGACGCTCTAATAATCATAAGAGCTAATAGCGCCATTGTTAACCTTGGGTTCGCTTTGGCTTGGTGAAAGTACATATATGGAGACTTCTATAGGCACGCTATATCAGTCCTGTAAACTTCCATGGAGAGCATTCCCAAGTTCCTCACTGCCTCTCGCTTGCAACCTCTTCTGCTGTTACCGGGAACCGCTCCTCGGCACCCTGCCACGCAAATCCTCCTTCTACTGCTCCGCTCTTGCCTTTCTGGCCTTTGAGTTCACCAGCATAGCCATCCAGATCTGCCCCCGTGCCTCTTGCCTTGTCAGGCACGGTCTCTCCTAAGGCGCCGGCTCCAACGCCTTCGAGCCCACTATGCTCCTTTTTGTTTCTTCCGGCATGTGCACCGTGCACTTCCTGGCTAGTCTGACCCTGAACCGGCTTGCCGAACTCGCCCTGGTTGTAGACTGATCCTGAAGTCGCGCCAGGTAACGTGCTCAAGGGATCAGTGCGAGAAGAAGAGTCTACGTCGGGGTTCAGCGCCTGGCCGGGCGTCTCGTACTGTGCGTTTGGGCGGTGGGAGTATTCCTGGGGCGCCGTCCCCGGCTCATATGTCTCTGCGTGAAACTCGGGCCGAGCATCATTTCCGACTTTGACCCCTGGGGCATGCTATGCAACAGACGCAAGAAAATGTCAGCTAATAGTTTTGTATAGTATAGGAGTTGGTTGGGTGCTTACGCCTTTAGTGGTCAGTGGCTCTGAGGGAGGAACACGGCTGCGAAACTCTGTTCCAGCCTGAGCTGCTAGTGAATCCGTATTGCTTGTTGCGGACATGATGAGATGGACGAATAGAGAGAAAGATGCGAAAATCAGATTCTAGTGCTCGCGAGACTGATTGGGTGTCTTTCAAAAAAAAGAGAGTGAGACTTAGAATCAACTCTAAAAGTCACCCAGATGGCTGATGGCTTTTGCTCAATTATATACATATATGTCCGGAGTCGTTGGTGGGAGGTGAGTGGATGATGTCAAACATGCGGCAGGTTTACATCACAGTCCTCATTGTGGTGTGGAGAGAATGAGATAAGAGGGCCACTTTTTGCCGCCTTGCAAGCCAAAGAGAACACAACGGTTCCTGTCAACGCTGCCATCGATTCCAGAAGAGGAAGGAATGTGCAAATCAAAGGCGAAAGTGTACATTATGGTTTTCTGCGCGCAGCGTTTGGCAGTAATGACCATGTCAATTGACCATATTCAGACCAAAGGACCAACAGTCTGTCGTCAACTCGGAGCGGTTGCTCCTACGGCCCCACCGACCGATGGCGAGGTGAGCACACCGAAGGTGGAGAATTCTCTGGCGCAGGCAGCATTCGAGTTGAAACCAAAGTATTCATTGCAAGGTGTGAGGTTTTTTTTTTCTCAAGAGAAAGGGTGGTAATTAACGCGTGCGGTATCATGCAATGAGTGTTGAGAAGTCGCCCTTGCATGGTAGTTCAGATTTGCAAAAAAATGCTTCTATTTGTTTGTTAATTGTCAGTGAATTATAAGGCGAGCACCACACGTCTTACAGCTCAAGCAGCTAGACACTATCGAATAGACAGGTAAACGCGCAAGGAGGCTGTTCAACCCATCTTGGGATTGCTATTCCAAAATCCCCATGATATTAAAGCAAGAGACGGAACGACAGACAGATTTGGTCCAAGTAGGCGGGCGGACATCATACTGCACTGCATCGGAGATAAGTGAGACGGGGAGAAGGGCAAGAATCCATCATCCAGCCATGAATCTTAATGCATTTTGGTCAACTATAATTCAGTTTTGTTCATGTCATTTCAACTCAGGACAGATCATTACGTTCAGTTTACCTTAATGCAACCGACCATCAGGATGAAGGGGGCGATCGAGAAGAAGGAAAAAAAAAAAAGAAGCGGCGACGAATTCCGCAGGGGCAGTGCCGCCTCCTGTTGTGACAGAAGTGTGGGGCCCGAGCTCCTCATAGGGGTTTTCGTGTCGCCGAAGGGCTATAAATAGGTAGTTCACGAACACGACTGAACACACTGGCGCCCCAGTAACACGAACCCGATGTTAGCATTTTTTACTTAATCAGCCGGTATGTCCTAACTGTAGCCGCACCCGTAGGCCAGACGGGACGGGACCTGAACAGTCGCAGTCCAGCCCACCGAGTCTCGAATCTCCAAGGACATAATTACATGGTTACCTATTGCACTTCAGCGTAGAGAGCGATCCGGTGCGGCTGAAGGACTTTGGGGCGTTGTGATGGAAAGGGGCGCCGGGCTGAGAGAGGGGGTTCTCTGTTGGTTCTCTTGTCTCTGGTTGTTTGGCCAACCACAAGCACGCAGAGACGATTGGGGCAGCCCGGGAGCCGCACCGGACAGGCGCCGCCGCTCTTCGACAGCGAATGGCGAAGCAATTCAATCAGCCCATTCAGCCGTTCATTCATTCATTCATTCATTGCCGTGCCGATGCTGTGCGGAATAGACTACTACGCAGTATGTGGAAGTAGAGCAGCCCCGGAGGTATCTAGGTTGCCTTAACTACCTAACTGCCTGAACCCAGAAACACTAACATTGCTTCCTGATCTACCTACTGCAAGAAGAGGCTGTGTCAATTAAGTAGCGACGCTGGTCTAAAGCTACTTACCTTAAATTATTCCCAGTTATGCTTCATTGCTAGTCTCGGCCTGCCTAAGGTACTACGGCACGACTCATATGAGTGACAGACGGACTCAAAGCCACCTGGGCAAAGACCGCACGGGGCATGTTAGCGTGCAGGCTGTGTGAAACCGCCGCCTCAGCCCCTAGCTCTCTGGCAGCCAAAATGTCTCTCTCTGAGTCCCTCTTTCTTGCTCCGATGCAAGCCATGCTGCCATGTTGGCATCCAGTGTAGTCTCAGGCGATTCGCCCTAGAAATGGGCGGGCTCCTCCACCTATTTCAATTGATCGATATCAATTATGTTGGTGAATGAGCTTGGTGTAGATACTTGAAGTAAACCAAATCCAATACGGAGTTGAATGAACTGCCCAGGTGTTACGTTGCCACGGTTATTACTAGGTAAGGTAGGTACGAATGTACAGTACAGGTCAATACTGGAAATGGCAAGTGCGACCCCACTCACCTGAGCTAGGTCAGGTTGCCCCGGACACTGATGCTGCACCTGCCACCTGCACTGCAAGGGACCCCGCCGCCTGTAAGCAGTAAGCATTGGTGGGGAGTTAAGGAGGGAAAGTCGCATGTAACTCACGCCGTCCGTCGGTGGCTGCAGGTGCTGGAACAAGCCAAAGCGCCTCCCCTGAGGCTGTTCCCTCAAACTCAATACGAACAGGAAGACATACCTACCTATCCATCACCTGTCCAGCTTGTTCTTCCCGGAATACGAAGCCCTCCTCGACTAAATCGCTCCGACTTCCGCCCTCGCATCGCCCTCGCCCTCGCCATCCTCTACTCCCTTCCTCCTTTCCTCCTCTTCATTTCAACTTCTGGCCTCGTCCCAAGTCGACATCAACAGCGATCGAGTCTGCAATAACGACGACAATTACGACGGCGACGACCGCTGCTTTCTAGCCCACTTCGATCGACTACGGCACATCGACCAAGAGACACACACACGAAACAAGCAATAGGCCTGGCGGTATATTTCGCAAATTCAAATTGGAAAACAAGACAAGAAGACGAGAGAAAGGAAGAAAAAGGGAGACAAGCTCTCTCCCAGCCAAGCGTTGCATCAGCGGCTCGTCGCGGCGATCTCGACAAAAAAAGGAGGAAACACATCTGCTTCAGGCAAGAAACACCGGCGCTGCAATCAGCCTATCTGTCTGTCTCTCTGTCTCTCTGTGTCCCTGTATACCGCTGGCACATTGCTACCTTTTGCCCGGGACGGGTGTTCGCTCTTTCAACCCACTGCCTCATTCGTTTCATTCATTGAACGAACAGCCTTTGTACCGAAACGGCGTCTTAAAAAGGGGCACCTTAGAAGACAGGCTACCACTGGCCCCCACGAAATCGACCCCTTCTCTGACAACATCTCGCAAATCCCGTCCGGCTCCTGTTCTGTCACTCTGTCGGGCTGGTTGCCTGTCTGTCTGTCAATCCATCTTTAGGTAACAACCTACTGCCACAAAGGCCTTGTTTTCGCTGCTCCTAGCCCCGGGCGGTGACGTCCCGCTCGCCGCCGCCGTTGAAATAAGTTGGCGGGACCCGGCCCAGAAAACAAGGAACCGCCCGCCCCCAATAGCGTATACCTTGTTATACTGGGCATCATAAACTCCACTCTTGCATTAGGGACCGCACTTTGAGGTAGGGAGATGATTACTTGCACCTCTTAAGCTTGATTGAGGCAGAACGGACATTAACAGCCTGCCAGCCTGCCATCATGCCTCGCTACTCATTCGACTCCGAATCCGCGGAGAGAGAACCCCTTGAAAACCAGTACTCCTACTCCCCTCAATCCCGCCAGCCATACCGCCAGCAACAGCAGCAACAACAACAGCAACAACAACACTACCAACAATATCAGGACTCTCCAGACTACCGCTACCACCAGAACGATAACAACAACAATAACAACGGTCAGGCACAGTACCAGCAGCAGCAACAACAACAAAATTACGGCTCCCCCACCCGCTCAGATCGTCCCGGTGCACACCCAGATTCACACTTCGGTCGCTTGCGTCAAGAAAGGCGCCTGAGCCGTGACCGCTCTGCTAGTGGTGGTCCGTCGTATCTTGCGACTGGAGCCGCCGCCGGGGCAGCAGCAACCAGTGCTCAGTACAGTGACGCAGTCTCTCCCATATCACCGCCGCAGCCCCCACCTCATCGTGACGCCGACGGCCGGTACTGGGGCCAGGAGTTAGGCTACGGCACTGGGCCCCAGAGTAACATCACTCCAGGTGCGGACAACTTTGGCGAGGCAGCAGCCGGTGGCTTGTCCGGTGTTGCTTACAGTGTTGCAGACCGGCATCCCCGAGAAAGCGGCGTCGAGGCCATGAGCGGCCCGAATTATCCTCAGCAGGCCTACCAGAGCCAACAGCAGCAGCAATATGGCAGGGGAGCTGGTAATGGCCCATACGGCAACGATCAAGCATCACAGGGCCTACACCCAGCGGCCTATGCAGCAGGCTACACGGGCGACCGAAACTCACACTCGAGCCTTGCAGGCCTCAACGCCGCTGCTGTACCACCAGGGGCCGCCTCGCCGGGCATGAGGACGCCCTCCAGGAGCCCTCACCGTGCTTACAATGATTTGTATTCCGATGATCCATACCAAGGCTACTCAGGGATGCCCAATCCCAGCCTGGGCGTGGTGAACCCTCACGATATTGAAGACGACGGTGACGAAGGTCTTGAATATGGGCGGCGCGGCCATCGAACAAGCATGCTCAGCCTCGGTGGCTCAAGCAATCGGAGTGGTCACCATGGGACTGCGGCTGCGGCTGCAGGTGCAGGTGCTGGCGGAGCTGCTGCTGGTGCGGGCGTCATGGGTGCCTTGGGCGGTCTCGTGGGACGAAACGCTGCGGGACGGAGCGGTGGGCCTAGTGGGCAGTATGACCCCGTCCACAATGGTAGTACCGGCTACCAAGGCGGCGGAAGTGCGTACGATCTCGGTAGTAATCGAGCAGAAAAGTCATCAGACTGGCTATCCAAACAGAGCGGTAGCTCGAAGAAGTGGAAATGGGTCATCATCATTGGTATTGGCCTGGTAATTGCCGCTGGTATTGCGTGCGGCATTGTCTTTGGCGTGGTTCTCAAAAACAAAAATGGCTCGTCGAGTTCATCCGGATCGGCATCGGATGACGAAGATGCCAACGGCGACCTCAATATCAACAGTTCTGAGATCAAAAAGCTCCTGAACAACGCCGATCTTCATAAGATATTCCCCGGGGTCGACTACACGCCGCTCAATACTCAGTATCCCGATTGCCTTCACTCCCCGCCGTCCCAGAACAACGTTACAAGAGATGTCGCTGTACTTTCACAGCTGACCAATACCATCCGGCTCTACGGCACAGACTGTAACCAGACTGAGATGGTGATTCATGCGTTGAAGCAGCTCAAGATGGACGATACTATCAAGATCTGGATGGGTGTCTGGCAGGACAACAACGACACAACTAACGCGCGTCAGCTAGAGCAGATGTGGACAATTCTCGACACGTATGGTGAGACGCCGTTCAAGGGTCTCATTGTTGCCAATGAGATTCTCTTCCGAGAGCAAATGACAACGAGCGAGCTTGGCACGCTACTAGCTTCTGTCCGGACCAACCTCACCTCCAAAGACATGTCACTGCCGGTGGCGACGAGCGACCTGGGTGACAAGTGGACAGCCGAGCTGGCTCAACAGAGCGACTACGTCATGGCTAATATTCATCCATTTTTCGGTGGCATCAATGCGAAAGACGCTGCATCTTGGACATACTCTTTCTGGGAGAATAACAATGGTCCCTACTTCAAATCAGATGCCGATAAGAATATCATCTCGGAGACGGGATGGCCCACACAGGGCGGCACGGACTGTGGTACGGATACCGTTACTGACTGTCCTGACGCTTCTGTCGCCGGGATTGACGAGTTAAATCAGTTCATGGAGGATTGGGTGTGTGACGCCCTGACGAACGGCACGCAGTACTTCTGGTTTGAAGCGTTTGATGAGCCTTGGAAGATCCAATTCAACGAGGAGGGCAAGAAATGGGAGGATCATTGGGGCCTGCTCGACGTGAATCGCAAGCTCAAGAGCGGTGTCAAAATTCCTGACTGCGGTGGAAAGACGGTATAATGCTTCTTTGACGAGACATGGATCCACAACTGGATGTATTTGTATTGGATATGGGCTTGTTTTATATGGCGATGACATACGGCGTGTATTACAGTTATGATGCATGTGCACGGGGGAGCCGAAACGAGACGGAAAACAGAAGGGAGATATCAGGGTCAGGTATAGGCGTTCAGGTAGATAACTTCTTTCTTCACATCTGGCAGGTCATGTTAAGCAGGACTCTTGGCTTTGTAATTAGGCCCCCTTAGGTAGGCTTTGGACAGATGGACGTCTAATGAAGAATAGTATCCTATGATTTCATGTTTTGGTATCTGCAAATGCCCTTTCCCGAATTGATCATGTGTTTACCCCCTAACTTGTACGCCACAATGCATCTACTCGTCAGACGGCGTGTATTTCTTCCGCTACCGGATGCGTTGATTGACCTAAACATTGATAGCATATAGCATCACGAAACAATTTAAGTCTCAATGCAGAAGCCGCGTACGACGCCATATAACCCAGGAAGCTCTTTACTTCTCCCGGGCGAGATAACCCGCTTCTACTCACGTCGCTCTTCTTCATTCTCTAACTTCTCTTGAAACTTCTATCATCAATTTGTCAGGCGGCCTCGGCTTTCAGTGAATTGCTTCATCATGGCACAAACAACCATTCACCACGGTCCATCCACTTCCATTCCATCCGGTGCCTCACCAGGCCTCCAATTTCTCAAAGGGTTCCTCGCCGTTCTGGACTCGCTTGATCCAGACCAGGTCCAGACCCTAACAAACTTCCTCACGCCTGATGCCGCGTTTGCCATCAACGGAGGCGCGCCCGTGCCTACGGAGCAGGTCCTGTCTATGCTCACCATGCGCGGGCAGAAGCTCGCTCGGTTCGGCCACGAGGTCCATGTGGCCTGGGACATAGAGAGCGGCGCGGGGAGCAGGACGGTCATGTACGAGAGCACGAGCGTCACGGTGTTCAAGGACGACCCGGCGGCGGCGGAGATCAGGGTGCGCGAGTTCAACATTGTCGAGCTCGTGGGTGGGGGGCAGGACGGGGCGAGCTGGAAGGCGAAGGAGCTGAGGACTTTCATGGATGCTAGTGCGGTGTACAAGCATGCGCAGAGCCTACAGGCGAAAGCCGATTGATGACGATTCCACTGAGGAAGTCATGGCGAGTCTAGAGGATGGGTGAAAAATGTCGTTTCCAGTTTTGTCTTCGTGTCTTTGGAGAAGAATAGCAGATTGTGATCATTGTTTATCAAGTCACCTCAGCCTGGATTCACTTTGCATCCGTCCATTCTGAGATCTTCAATCTTGTGAATTTAGCGGATTGTCTATGGACCTATGATCTTCAGAAGTTTACCAGCGTATAATCAGAGTTTCATCGTCGTAATTGACACTGGAAAAGGAATATCTTTGTCTGAACTACAACGATGTTGGAAAGACGCATTCGCGGCAGTGTCATCGCACGACAGAGCTAATGTGTCTGTGCCAAGAGCTTCGAAGCGAACACTGACCATTGTTAATATAGAAATTTATAAGTGTATCTGCGACACAAGGGACGCTTTCAGTTGCCAGTCTCGGGAGGGTACAATGGCTTACATATTATCAGCGGTGTTGTCATCACATATCCACGTTTCATTCACGCTTAGCTGATTAATGACGGAGTCATATTGAAACATCTTGGTGATGCTGGGATTTCTGGACTCAACAAAGCAGTTGTACCATATATAAGGGTCACTGCCTACTCCGTTTGGTGTCAGCGCTGGTCCATGAGCTGCGCATTCGCCTTCGACGCCAGTCGCTGGATTGCGGAGCTGAAACACAATAGAGCTATTCTCTCTACTCAAGGGGTTGCCAAGGACTATTTGCGTGTTCACTACAGTCAAGTTGACCAAAGCGGCGGATCGAGAGGTACAATCCTCTGCGTTTCTTGTCATATAAACTTCGTGAGATGTCGTATTCTGCACGAAGTTCGCAATGGTAGACGAGCGGTGCCACAGAGCAATGGAAGCGAGTTTTGGAAGCTTCATCATCAATAATGTTGATATATAGTGAGAAATCAGTTATTGGCGATGGCATAGCTCAACCGACTGGAAGTAGGGTACAGTATGGTTGTCACCATTGGCTTGTACAGCACCGAGCCATCAACCTTGCAGGTCTCGGAGATGAGGCCACAGTTTTGGCCTGCCTAAGCTTCAAAGAACCCTTTTCGTATGCTCTCTTTAGCATGAAATAGGAGCCCCGCATGTCGGGCCTTTGGAATTATGATTTCTAGCCATGGTGATAAGGTCACATATCAGCCGGAATAGGCCAGCGACATTTCTCCAAATTAGACTGTGACGTCTATTCGTGAGACCCATTTTGTCTATATTATTGTATCAAGAGCCCCACAATGGGCTTGATTGGCATTTCGGGTAACTATCAATATGATGGCTATCGATACTAATGCGGTGCGTGAGGCAAGGATGCACATGTGTATCGGCTTCCTGTCTATTAGAGCTCTCTAGTAACTAAGGAATTGAGTCATTTGAATTATTTAGATATGTAGGCAGTATCAGTGGCAAGGCCACGAGCATGTCTTTTCCAAACGAATAGTAGTGATATCGTGTCATTGTATCAATTTTAGGCCGGAGTGCACTGAGACATATTGAATGGAAACCTCAGAGCTCAAACATCGCGCTAGATGCTTCAAACACGTTCTTAGATCTTGACTCTTCCAATTATTGCTCTTGATCTCGAAGACGAACGTAATTCGATTGATCTGGATGGTTTCAGCGATAATCATGATCACCAGGTGACCCGAAACATTACGCTTGTCCTCCCTGTAGTAGATATTTGGCAGCTTCTAGGAACAGGGTTCTAATGTGCAGGCCTAATGTTAACGTTACGCGGGGCTTTCTAGATTCTCGGCCTGTTTTAACTCGTTCTTAGCTCTGAAGCCAGGTGCTTATCAGGGATCCTACAAGCATCACGAGCATGTGGCTGACATCCAGTTTGGGCTGGGCTGCAATGGAACATCCCGTCCGTCTTCTGCAGAAGCCAGGAGCTTTTCAAAACATGTTTTGGCATACTGTCGATAAAGTCGGAAATCCTTGTAGAGATTGACCCTGAAGTTTCAGAGTCTGTCGCCTCGTCCAGCTGCGGCTCTCAGGCTACAACGTTAGTGTTGTTGTATGTTGTATCCTGGCAAGCCTGGAGCAGGGTGAGGCAAATCGGATCGGATGCGCATTTTACTCGAAAAGGAAGCTGTGCCGTACCCAAGCCATCGATATCGTGATTTCTCGGGTCCAGCCCTCTGGGAGCTTTGTCAATTCAGCCTGGTCCCTGTATGGAAGGAACCTGGAAACGGGAGAAGCAGGGCATGTGCGATTGCACAGACGTTGCTGTGCTGTAACCTCTGTGCAATCTGTGGACAGCACCGCCATTCGCCTCGGTGTTGAAGTACTACTCTAGTTTTGTTCTTGATCGCACCGAGAACCGGCTCGAAAGTGGTATGACGATGACAGCGGGCCGGCTCTTCCCTGCGGAAAGGACAGGAGACTTCTGGATGGTCCTTTGACCCTCCTCTTGCATCGCCGCAAATACCGCAATTACCTCACATGTCTCTGCTCTACACTTTTGGGCCGATGACATTATGAAATGAAGAAAGCGGCTCCCAACTCACGGAACTCTCTGCCCCAGTGCCCAGTGACCAGGCTCCCGAGTTTTCGAGAAGCTTTAAATGACGCCTTTCCAGCCTAGTTCAAGCCGATATGCCGCCCGCTCCGCAGTGCGACCGGTGGCGCTACTCCAGCAGTGCGGTGGTGTTTGGGATTTCCCCGGGCCCCCGCCACCGTTTCGGCCCTTTTCCACAGATGAGCAGCAGACCGCTCGCTCCATGACAGACAGAAAATACTATGCAGTAGAGAGAAAAAGGACAGCGGGCTTTCCCATTCCCATGCACACACCCACATAAACACAGACACAAAATCTGCATGCGCGTGCCCATGCATGCGAGAGACATGGCATGGGCATGGCAGTCGGTGGCATGCCGGGGTACCGATGGCAGACAACCAACTGACAGAGGATTAAGGTATTCCGGGATGTGGGTTCAGTGACTTCATTCGAGTTGGCTTGACTCGACTTCACTTCATTTCTCTTCTCTTCTCATCCTCTTCTTTGCGTTGGAGATCGGCGTTGCATTCATTGGAAGGCCACTTTCCAAGGTCAAGTCAAGAGGACTCTTCAAGGCCATGACTAAGGCCATCTGGTCTCTTCGATAATTTCGCCTGTCTTTTGCGTAATCGTTGAATCCCTGCAAGTTCTTAGTTCTACCAGTCGAGTTTGATACGATGTTAGTCAGTGCTCTAGGCTACGCCCTCCTGAGTAAAGCTCCTCGTTGAGAAACCTCAAAGCGCGTCGCCGATAATTTAGCTAGCTAGCTGGTGGAGGCAGACACATCTCGCCCTCTGGGGAAGCCTAGGTATGCAAGTTATTGTACATACAGCAGCAGTCTACCAGGAACTAGCAATTGAGTACAGACATCACTCGTAGTGTAGAGCAGGGTGCTTTGGAGGAGAGTAGTAGAACCCAATTGATGGTATCATAGGCTAAAGAAGGTTGAAAAGGGGAAGACGAATCCAGCTCCCCTCCCCCGGTCCCCGTCCGGGGTCTGCCTCGACTGTGTGCGAAAGGCTGCACCAAAAGGACAAAGGGGCCTTGGGGCCACCACCCCCAGAGGATTTCGTCCATGGGTCTGGGTCCATCTCATAGGCTCCGAGACAACTGACTAGCCTCCGAGGGATGTAGGGGTTCATCCCACCCCCCACTAGAGTAGCACTGTAGTGTACGTACCTAGCCTCGACTCTCCGCAAGAGAAAGTGACAGAGACAGATGCCCCGGGCGGAGGCACGGCCAGGGCAAGGGGGGCGGGCAAGGGGAGCAGTTTAGGGCCGTGAGAGGAACCTACAAGTACGGTGTCGATCTGCAGTCCTGGCATGCGTCCGTCGTCTGTGCCTGGCAGCATACACTTACACATTGCATTCCAAGGGCATTTCACCTTAATCCACGTGGGTACATGCGGCAGTAACTCCACTCGACGGCGCCGTATATCCCATCTCAGCATCGCTCCAAAGCTTTAACCCCAGAGCCGACGATGATCTCAATGAACAGACCTTCATTGAGGCTGGCGCGCATGTAAGAAGACAGACCGAAGGAAGGGCGCTCAGAACAGAGCGTCTCGCGCCACGCGCACTCCCGCCGATACCCAAGGAGGAGAGACAGAGTGACAAAAGCCCCTGGCTGGCCTTCTCGCCGGCTGACTGACGATGGATCCCCGAGCGGTGAGAGGCGCGACCTCGGCTGCGCTCGCCGCCATCGGTCAGACGGGACACTCGATCACCGACTTTGTCCGCGATGTGCCTTTCGCACGCACCAATCTGGACCCCTTGACTTATGAGTTATCAGACCTTCGCACGCTTCTTGAGCGACTGCAAGACGGCGTGGTCATTCCCCCGCCGCTGCAAGCATCTACGCTATCTCTCGTGGGAGGATGTGGCCTTGTCTTGGCACGCATCGATAGTGTCCTGGCTGATTGCGGTGACGGCCCTCTGCGCAGCGGCCGCTGGGTGACCAAGGCTAAGGATGAGATCCGAGGCCTCAAGGTCGGACTGCAATCGTCTCGCAGAGCCCTGCGATTGGCGCTGGAAGTAGCTAATCTGTATGTTCATTGTCCGTGTCATGTGTCGTCGTTGATACTCGATATGGTGAAACGCATTCCACTGCCGCTTCAACAGCCGTACTGACCATTATCTTGTATTTAGGTCAGCTGCCAACGAGTTTATGGCTGACCCCAATGCCATCGGCATCGGGGCTACAGACATCAAGCAGGACGCGAGCGAGCTTCTCATCCGCATTCATCAGCTACGAGCGCGCATCCCTGGGCCTGAGCGAGATTATCGTGGCTTCAACTTTGGATTACTGAAGTCACTTGACGGAATGGTCAGCTTTGTAGAATCCGTTTGGGGAGATGCGATCACTGGTCGTCTAGAGAGGTCTCCAGTGGACCACGAGTGAGTCATCCTAATGCATTTCTGTATATTTGAAGTGTAGGGTGCGCAGCAAACTGCTCTGCCACGCCGCCTCATCTCATTCTAATGTCTCTACTGCGGCGACGGATGAATTGGCTGATAGCGTGTTAGTGATGGCCAATATCAGATGAATTTCCAGGAATCAGATCCGAGACAGAATCGTCATCCTCTCAAGCAACTCACTCATGCACTTAGCAGGATATCAACGTCAGATAGCCATGCCAACTCTTTCTCAAGCTCCGACTCTAGGCCCACGTCGGAAGCTTCAGGAACTTGGTTTTCTACCGAAGATGAAGAGACTCTATACTCGAAGCCACAACGGAAGACATCTAGGCCAGCACCTATTCAGAGGCGAAAAACAAATGAGACAACCGGATCCAATGATGATCCAGCGTCGCGAAGGTTGCGAACATCTTCCCATGCCTCCATTCCTGCATATAGCCTCTATCCGCCTCCACCAACGAAGCCACTACCAGCAATACCCCCTCAGCGGATAACCTCTCAAAGATCCTCAGAGTCAAATGTCCCATCTACTCCAACCTCCCGCAACTCGAAAGGCTCTGCCACTACCAACTCTACCTTTAGCCGGGTCTCCAACGGATCATCTTCCTATCCAGTTGCCCCTATTTCTCCCCCTAAACCCTTAACCATCCAGCAGCCTCGTCCCCCCACACGCAATACTACCTCAGATGTTAATATTGTTCCGTGGAAGCATGTTTCTCAAAGAGAAAAAGATCCCGCCATGGTTTCATACTTGGACGTATCGCCTACCTGCTCAGTCCTTGTCAGCAAGCATGGAAACAACGTTATTCGTTTTACTGATCTACGCTCGGGTGATTTACAGAGCACAATCAAAGTGAGCTTTTATGTACAAAATCAAATACGATCACGGGATTTCTTTGTCCGCAGCCATGCTATTCTATCCGAGACCACAAATCTCGTGGCCATCACTAGCGGTTTTGGAAATACCTTGGAAATTTGGAACTGGGCCAAGCGCAAGAAGCTGCAGACCATCGAGGAGGCATACCGGTGGGCGACCGTCCGCGGCGATATTCACGAGCAGAGTTGGCCGCCCCTAGCAACGTATCGCGAGGACAATGATACCATCGATCTGTATCCTGTCAACAGAGATACCAAATCCAAAAAGCCGTTCACGAAGCCAAGAACAATCGAATTTCGCAAAGCCGGCATGCCACATATCCCGAAGTGTCCAGAGATCGCGTACTCAGCAACCGCACCCTTACTTGTTGCGGTTGCCGGCCCCAGGCCACCACGTGTTGGTCTCCCTCCGCCAGAGCATGCAGCGATACTCATGGCCTGGGAGCTCGATAGTAATTCAACGCCGACGCACCGGCCATACAAATTCGTCATGCCAGCCCACCACACAGAGTTGGAGACAGCACTTCCTCTGTGTCTCTCCACATACGGAAGCGTGGCTGTCTCGATCTGGATTCCTGCCAGTTATCGCGCTGTGCCTAACCGTGGGAAGCAAGGGGGCTGGCTCCTCGAAGCTGTCACGGTGACTCATCGCCAAGTGCTGATATGGGACTTCGCCGCGAACACCACAAGGGTATTTCCTATTCCGGATACATTGGCCTGTGTTTCGCCAGACTGCCGCTTCGTAGCGTATTGTGATGCAAAGAGGGGCCGGCTGCTTGTGTTGGACGCAATGAGCGGCAAAGGGCTGTGGCAGTGGCCGCAGGCGGAGTTGGAGGGCAAAGCAGGATTTGAGCAATTGGCGGATCTGAGCCGGATCACGGATCTCTCTTTCTCGGGAGATGGCAAGCTTTTCTTCGTTGCGGATATGAATGGTGGAGTTGGAGTCTTCGAGGTCCGGGAAGGGAATGGTCAGGGCGTGGAAATCTGGGCGAGATAATCGGATGGAGGAAATAGGATTGGAACGCTCGGCTTAGACTTGGGAGTTGGAGGCGGAGAATTTCAACGGCAGTCGAATATGAATGCCATGACAACGGTCCTTTCAAGCTGTTGACTTGTGTGACTGTATCTATACGGATCGCTAGCTACCTACTACAAATGATCTGTTGCAAATCGTACTTTCAGTTTAATATTGTAGTGCAAAGTATCAGCCATTATTGGATAGATTAGACTTATGCAAAACGCGATGAAGTGGGAAGCCGGTTACAAACTTCCTGCACGTGGATGGAATATGCAAGCTATCGTAGTATGCATGACTTGGTAGCCCATCAACAAATAGCAGACTTTAATAGATCCAGATACTCTAACTAGCTGCAGTAATAGAGCATAGCGTGCTTATTGAAATCGCTCCAGGTAAGCGAGATCGGTGGCGTTGTATTCCTAGGTTACAACGTTTCGTTCTGACGATAATTGGTGGCGCTTCCGCCTCAATTAACTACCCCTGACTACTCATATTGTCACCTGATGACTGCTCGTACTCCTCGCTTCGATCTGTAAGTTGCACCCCCGCATCTCTTGAATACGCCACTGGTTCAGGCTTCCCTTTCATGACCTCTTGGAAGGAACTTTTTAGACTTGCTCACAGGACAGCACATATGTCTGCGGCCGTTCTCTTACCAAGGCTGCTTCTATGGGTTCTTCTTGCGAGAACTACTTCTAGCATTCACCATTATGAGCCTATAATCACTCCGCCTCCTTTGCTCAGAGTAAGGGACGATTCCGTTGAGACTAGGACTGACTTTGTTGGATATGAGCTCGGGTTTGACAACACTTGTGGGTCTAAGCTGCTCTGAAAGTTTTCAGACTTCGCATTAACGCATCCTGAGATACTCCGCAATTCTGTTATGGATGGGTCACGAGCTTCAGTAGCTTTTCAATTACTGCTATCAGACAGACTTGTGCGATTTCCCCATAGGATGCGACAATAGCTCGATTATCGAGACGATATTTGAGACAGGCACTCGCTCTAGAACTGAGACTGTGCCATGGTGAGAAGCCATACCCTTATTTTAGGTCTCCTTTCTAATATAATCTAGTGGAGGACAAGTTCGATATCATCCGCCTCTATAGATATCAGCTCCACGGAGTCCGTTTCGTCCATTTCATCCACTGGTGATAGTGCAAGCTCTCAAGAGCCAGCGCACACAACCACTACATCAACCAGTGAAGCTGTTGGCTCTTCTCGCAAATCTGGTCTGAATCATACCGATCAGATAGCCATTGGGATTGGGCTCGGATTGGGTATTCCCAGTGTCGTCATCGCCTTGCTAGCATGGCTTTGTCCGCATCCACTACGCGCACTCAGAAAAAAATCAGAGCCACAGATAATCGAGCAACCAACACCCGGAACAAAATCCGAATTACCAACTCACCCTGCCAGTCATGGAGTACCACCGGCTGGTCAGTGGGCGCCAGAAACCGGATACTGGCAGCATTATGGAGATGGATACAACCATTCCCAGGCGACACCCGCTCCGGTAAAGATACACTCGTATCAACGACCGGCTGAGCTTTATGCCCCAAGATGACGACGGTGCAATTGTCTTCGTCGGGTATGTCCTCTCGTTATAAATCAAACTGTGTGGATGATGCATTCTTTGTCGATCAGAGTACATTTTATTCCTCACAAACAGCTTCAACAATCGAAACTACACTTCACAACGTATTGTGACTGCTAGAAGCTGTTTAAAGATCTTTCGTAGCTAGATAATGATCCAATCAACTTTGCAATAGACAGCTCCTGTTAAAAGTGACGGTCACTGATCACACTAGTGTTATTTGATTCCTTTCATCTGAGTATTTTGTCTTTCACCGCTTTCTATAATACGATCATCGCTATATAACTATTTAACATTACTAGCGAAGAATGCGAGAGGGTTGCTGGTGTCAATCGTAAGGTTGAAGACGTTTCACCAGGTGGAGACAACTGATATAACTGTATTGCTGTCGGGTATGTCGTTTATTGGATGCACTCCGATGAAGTCTTCAGCATAATTTTGACAACGTGCTAAACTCAAGTTGCTAATAGGACCCCTGTCGGTATCCCCAATGTCTCCCTGCCCACAGAAAGAACTCTGCAGCGCCAGTGGGGGTTGATCAGATCCTCCATAACCGGGTCCACGTATGCACCTTAAGATATTCAAGAGAGCTCTTCAAGGACCCCTAACACGTGAAGTATCGGATAGCGGCTCGTTACGCATCTAAAAAGGAATAGCAGAACTGTCAAAACGGGGCGATGCTAAGCTATTTACAGAGAGGTGCGCTAGTTGTTTGACACTATCCAGGGCCTAGCGCCGATACTTTCAGCTGAACCACGGTGATGGTCGACTTGGAGGCCGAACTGTTGGTGTAGAACGCGCCATATGTCCTGCGCCGCTCATCACCTGATATTTAGGCGTTGGCATTTGGACAGCTGAAGGCGATCCTTTTCCTGGTTAAGGTTGACTAGATGTCGTTCGGAATGGCGGGACACGAGCCCCTTTTGGTGCTCAAAGTCAAAAGTCGTGGCTAATAGATAAAGCTTCTACCCCCTTTGCTTCTGTCGCAGTGGTTAAATCTAAATGCCAACTAACCAATTTTCATCTATGGCTTTTGAGAGCTATTAGGGCGTCAAACGCATGTTCTAATTGCTCATCCTTCTTGCCGCTATCGTTCTGTGACCATTTCCAGTGGCTTTGCTATCCTCTGAAGCCCCAATGCCATCATCCACGCAAAACATCGGTCCGCTACCAACTCCCATTCCGGTAGCACCGGATGGAAGCTGGGAGTGGCTCACTAAAGATGAGTGGGAGACGTTTATGTCACTGATTGACGCCGTCCTTCCGCCTATAGTCACTGAGGCAACTTTGACGGACAAGCAAAATCAGAAAAGAATATCACAGACAATCTACGACCAGGAAACCAAGAAAACCCTTGATAGTGTAGCGAATCCTCCTAATTGTGAGAAGTTCGGAAAGTTCTTGAAAGACAAACCTTCCGACAGACCGGAGTTTGTTGCAGCAGCTAAAGGAGGCTTGAACACTGTACCCGCTGATGGAAAGAAACAATTGAAAAGCGTGCTTGGCCTTCTCGGGTAAGTTATTTCGTCAGTCATCATGAATCTCGGTGGCTGATCGCATTCTTAAGGACGAGGGCTGGAAGCTTCTTCCTAACAGGCTATTGCACACCGGTGAAAAAACAGCCCATCCATGTCCGCGAACGAATTCTTCAAAAATGGGGAAATGGATGGATGACTTCCCTCAAAACTCTCGCAAAGTCAATCGTCTTACTTGCTCAGAATGCTTGGGTTTCTACCGATCCGTTGTTCGTGGAGCTGTCCGGTTACGCCGACTTTCCGAAAGACTATTCCCCAGGACCAAATTTCGAGTACAATTTCATGCAATTTGATGGCAGCTCAGACCCCGAAGACTTGGATACTGATGTTGTCATTGTTGGCTCTGGCTGTGGAGGTGCTGTCTGCGCCCAAGTTTTGGCTGAGGCTGGGCACCGCGTCATTGTGGTAGACAAGGGCTACTATTTCCCTCCAAGTCAGCTACCCATGACGTTGAGTACTGGACCATATCATCTATATGAGAACAATGGTATTGTTCAAACCGACAACAACTCTGCAATTGTCGTTGCGGGTAGCTGTTGGGGCGGCGGCGGAACGGTCAACTGGAGTGTTGCGTTGCAAACGCAAGACTACGTTCGAGAGGAATGGGCTAAGGAAGGTCTATCATTTTTCACAAGTCCCGACTTTCAAAAATCTCTGGACCGAGTATGCCAATTCATGGGTGTGAGCACAGATTACATTCACCATACGCCCAGTGCCCAGGCTCTGCTGGATGGAGCCACAAGTTTAGGCTGGCAGGCTTCGGACATCCCACAAAATACAGGAAACTCAGAGCATCATTGTGGCCATTGCCATTATGGGTGTGGCTCAAACGTGAAGCAAGGGCCTGCGACAAGCTGGCTACCAGACGCAGCTCGCAATGGAGCAAAGTTCATTGAAGGCTTTCAAGTTGATAAAGTCCTCTTTAACCACACCACAGGCGGTCATGCTACTGCTACTGGCATTGTGGGGACCTGGACGTCTAGAGATTCTGAAGGGGGAGTCAGTGGTAATATGGAAGCCCGAAAGAAAAAGAAGATTGTGATCAAAGCCAAAAAGGTGATCATCTCGTCTGGATCGCTTAATACTCCTCTTATCCTGCTTAGGAGTGGACTGAAGGTTGGCCACCTTTAACTCTCAGGGCGCTATGGTAACACCACTAACGAATCGGCGACGTAAATAGAATCCGAATATTGGGAAGAACCTACATATTCACCCTTGCAATTTCGTAGCTGCATATTTCAAGGAAGAAGCCAGATGCTGGGAAGGTGAGAAGCTCATGCTTTGGTTTTATGATGGCATCACACTGACTTGGATAGGTGGTATCATTACAAGTCTGTGCTCATCATTCGAGAACTTAGACGGCAAAGGACATGGCGTCAAGCTCGAGACAACATGCGGTCTAGTAGGTTTTAGAGCTGCAAAAGAAACTCCTCAGCGTATACTAACAAACATGCAGCCCACCGTCAGTGTCGCTCTTCAACCATGGCAAGACGGACTTACTACCAAACTCAACGCCGTGAAGTTCCGACATATGAGCATAAACATTACTCTGACTCGAGATCGTGACACTGGGCGGGTCTACCCGGATCCTGTCTCTGGAAAACCAAGAATCGACTACTCTCCGTCTACATTCGATGCTGCCAATGCTCTGCAGGGTGTGGTGGCGCTTTCAAAAATCCTCTACGTCGCTGGGGCTACAGAGCTTCATCCCAGCCTTCCAGGAGTGAAGCCTTTCATCAAGGAGAATTCATCACCCAAAATGAGTCAGAAAGACGGCGAAATCAATGACCCGGCGTTCACGGAATGGTTAAAGCATGTGCAGAGTGTAGGCAACACACCACCTGTACCGAATTTCGCTTCCGCTCATCAAATGGGATCGTGCCGCATGAGCAGCAACAAGAACACTGGCGTGGTCAATCCCAAAGGCCAGGTTTGGGATACAGATAACTTGTTCATCGCAGATGCGAGTGTCTTTCCGAATGCATCAGGTGTAAACCCAATGGTAACTAATATGGCTATTGCGGACTGGATTGCTCAGGCAGTTTCCAGTGAACTAGGGACATCATAGTTTTATGAACAGTTTATCAGCTCATGGATAGGTAGTAATGATAATCATTATCATATGATGAAGCTTTAGGATTCAGAAAGCATCTTTCATCAGTGGAATCCACAAGTTCCAGTACACTCAGGGCCATTAATCAATAAATAGATCGAAACGTCATTAGGTATCATGGAAGCAAGCTAAAACAAACAATCGGCTGCAAAGCCTTCTCCTAAAGTCTGATCTATGATTTTGTGGAGCATAATCCACGTTGGAAGATACGAAACTCACCGCAAAGATTGAACATTGAGTCAAGCCCTTGTTCAAGAGCAACCTATTCAGAGAGTCGATGACTTACACCAAATCATTGATATCCCAAGGCTCGGCTGAGCGAGGTGGGAAGAAAAGAGCCTCGTTACCTGGCAGATAGTAAGGAATCGGGTATGAGTTCTTGATGTCGAAGCAAGCTTTCAGATTCTGGAACTCTCGCTCATCTCTAGCACATTTGTCTTTGAACCACGAAGCCTGTGCTGAACACCCAATCTCCTCTAATAGATCCCAAATTGAATACTCGGATTCATTTTGCAGCAAGTTAACGATGGTGTTTTGGTATCGCTGCGCGTTTGGACCGGTCGCCTGCTGATTAGCGTACATCACGAGGCGAGTACACACTGCGGTCCAGTGCTTCAGTAAAGCTTCATCAAAGCTTGCCTCCATCGGTCGGAACTCAACGGTACCTATCCTGCTCAACTGCGAGAAGTCAAAGATCAACTTCCCATGTGTCATAGGACTCTTGAGAAAACCGGCTAGCTGGTGCCAATTCTTCGCGTTCCAAATTAACGACATTTTTGGAACTACGTCCGAATAACCGGATTCAGATGCAGCAGATTCAAAGACCTTACCCAGCCACATAGCGTACTCTTGACTATGGTTTTGGGAAAGAGCAGGCATCTTATGAAGTATTGTGTTGAGGTATGGGCTTCTTCTCAGAGAAGAACTCCAGCCCTCTTTGATGTCCCACCGCAGAGGATGACACAAAGACATGATTCGATCCTCTGCAAGCCAGAGCAACGTCGCCAGCTTCTTCAAAGTGACGAGCTTCTCGCGCAGGTATAGCCCCGGCTTGTCAAGGCTCTCATTTCCTTGCGTTTCTGAACTCATCAACCCGACATGAATGTGTAGAGCGCAACTATTATTGGTACGAACACGACAGGACTGACGAATCAGACGCACAACATCCCCAATAGATGATGGCCATTGGAACTTGTCGCTGATGGGAATGGAAAACACCGGCGTTGTCAGCTCGACATTGTTCCACTCGAAATACTGATCCGGACCCAGTCCGGACACTTCTACTGCCGTGGACTCCTCTTTCACAAACCATGTCTCGTAACCATGATTAGGGCGCGTTTCGATTGACATCATGGCTTTCTGTGGAGCCACTGTGTTGATCAGTTCTACAAGATGTTTGTAGACTTTCGAATATCCCGGCTCGGAGTATGGGTCATTGCTGTCATCAACTCGGGCCACAAATCGTGGCTGGCCAGCTGCGCCGGAAGCGGCAACCTCAGAAGCTTCATCAGGGTCTATTTGCCCATCCTGGAGAACTGGAGTGACAAATTCAAGCTCAAGGCCAAAAGTAATGTTTTCCATTTTCCGCTGACTGTAGCAAAAATTGAACAATGCTCTCCAAAAGTGAATGCTTGGAAACTGTCTCTGAATGAGCACAGGCTGATGGGTATCCAAGACATATTTGGCTTTATATACTGTACAAGAAGCATTGGCTTCCTCTACGTGCATTATGACTCCCGGCTACATACGTGTATCGCGGTGCCATTGTGCGCAATATCTAGAGATGAAGTCTCTTCCGAGTCGTGGACAACTACACCCAAATCACAATGACACCAGTAATATTATAACATTCGAAATTGAGACTCAATTATCAGTGAAACTGTGGAATATGATGAAATTCTCGCCGTGGCAACCGCAGGTATTGTAATCTTACTGCGGTGTGTCTGTGGACAGCGGCTTTGAGTCACGACTTGAAAACCACGGACTAATGATGATTTGACTCTTTGTGAGCGTACTTAAACTCTTTAGACGTCGATATCGTGGCGAAGATGGCATAATTGTTGAAGCAACTCCATATAGAGTCTGGGACTGAGATGACTCGGAGCCTTCTAAATGACGAATGTATTACTGTCATCTTCGTTGAGTATGCCTCAGCGCTGCAAGTAATCTTGGGCCAAGGCCTATCATAGAATAGACCATGGCATTTCAGGAAGTATTGACTTCTTAATGTCATTTTGAGTACTCTAATATTGTTCTATTGCCTGTTGCTGTATGTAGCAGCCCCAAGGTATGTTGGCTAGAGTAAGAATGTCTGCCATACCGATGACTTTACGCCTGTCTTGCCTCCTTTTGAGTTTAATTCCTCATGCTTAATCCCACCAAGTTCGTTTGTCTCTTCATTATGTGCAAACTTTTGCAGAGTTTGACTGTTTGCTTACTGCAGAGTTGCTGAGCTAAATCATAGGTTGTGAACAAGCAGCATTACTGCATCACAAACAGCAGAACCTGTAAGCATGTCAACATCATCAGGTAAATTGGCACACATTGTCTCATGAAAGGTCTCGCACATGATCAATCTTTGTCTTCTGCACTTCCTGACAATGGGCAGGCCCGTGTGAGTCCCCAAATACATCATTCCCTCCCTTCTTGTCTTTTTCTAACCTCTTCTGTCAAAATTTGCCAGGCTTCAAGTCCTAGGCACCACAGACACTCCTTGTAGCAACCAACTAGGCTTGCCAACCTATGGTATCAGCTCGACAGCTGCCTGGATATTTCGACTGGATACTTCCGCCTTCACTGTACAATTCTAAAAGACACAGAATCACTGCTGCATCTCCTTCACATATGGCAGACTGTAGCCTGTGGCTCAGTACCTGATTGGCCACAGTCAAAAGTCTCACCCCTGAAGACCAGCCATCTTGTTCCCCTTTTGCATTTTTATGCATCACACTCCTCTGGCTTATTTTGTCTTGGGTTAGCACTGATACCTTGTCGAGACAGTCATTTGCTTGTCATGTGGCAACAGCAGCAGCCTTGTGGGGGCTACCTGGTCTTCACATCATAACCCTAGGCTCCGCTCTTCAGACGACTCGTGGTCCCTGTGGTAAGTATCAAACTTTTCTACAACTGTTTTTTCTTCCACAATTTATTTTACCCCTTCTCCATCCCACAACCGTTCTTCTACCTGCTTATGCCTCGAGATAGACTTTCGGCAGTTCCCTGCTCGCTATCCCTCCCGCACCCAGTCACTGGAGAGGTCAGCGGCGTTCTCCAGCCGTCAACAAGCAACTTCTTTTCTTTTTTTCTCACACAGCACTCTGCTGTCCAAAACAGTAGACTACCATATCTACCGTTTTCGTTCAGGGAGCAAGACGCGGGTACGTGTTTGTCGGTCGACAGCCACAACAACCGTCCATGACTGCTCCAAACCAAAACTAACTGGCAACAAGGCTCGGTTGTTACACAACCGCCGCGACGACTTGAAACTCGTCAGGTGCAGCGGAAGTCGGGTTTGTAACCCTTTCTTCCGCTGTCCTTTTTTTCTGAGCAGGTCTTGGTAACTTGCATCAGGGCCAAGTAAGGTAAGCAAGCCAGTTGATCCCACGGCTGGTTGACTTTTCCCGCGCCATTTCAAAGGTTCCTGGACTGACTATTGAATTCGTTGAACAGTGAACCCGCGTTCCGCCAACACAACGCCTATGTCATATTGACGACATCCCAAGGCTCAAGGTCGAGGCGACGTGGGCGACAAGGCCCAGCCTATTGAAGTTAGCAGGTATATAACTTGAGGATAACCCGGGGCCAGACCAGGACTGGAGAGTTTTTGTACGTGTTTTGCCTGCATGGTCAAGTGTGGCCTTCATCTCGTTCCTTCCGTTTTCGTCTCGAATGGACATAACAACGCCTACGTCATTCCTTGTACTGCCTCCGGTCTCATCTTACCTACCTTCTCAGGGCACTTGCACTTGCACCCACCCGACCCTCACTTTCCTTGTCAATTGGTCAGCGACACGTCACCTTTCCATACCCAGCTACCTGCGAGGTAACAGTTAGTTGATAACTCGACTGCCTAGGTACTTGGTGTGTTGACCAACCTGTCTATCTAGGTTAGGTACCTCCCTAGAGGTTGACTACCAAAGTAGTTATCTTCGAGGTTAGTGCCGTCCTTGGTGTAAGCTGGAGGTAGAAGGCACATCACCCCCATTCCAAAAGCATCTCTGGCAGGGTTGATGCTCTTTCCTTCAGCCTGTTCAAGTCAATTGGCGATGTCCTCTGCAACTTGACGGTTTCCCTCCCAACCAACGTTTCCGCCAAGCTGCCTCTTCCCTTGCCACCCCTCCCATCCCCTCCCCCCTTACTATTCCTCCCTCAGCTCCGAGTGGAATAAGTTTCCCTCTCCTCTACCATCCCACTCCTGACTTCGAAGTTGTTGACCTCACCTTCCCACACTTTCACTTCCACCATAATCGACCTACACATCACCAACCTCCGTAGGTACTAGCGAACCCAGTCCCATTTGTTCATCACTTCAACGCCTGCATCCGTATCAGCACCACCGAGTCTTCCTCTCGCTGACAGTGTAACCAGAAAATCAGCAGAAACTCACCTCCCAGTGACCCGTTCTCGAGGCATGGATCGCCGCGGTACCACTGCTAGGGTACCGGCAACGGTAAAAGTTTTCCCTATTCAGGGTTCCGTCGCTGCCAAAGCTGACACATATTGGATTCAGGCTACCCAGCCGAGCGAAGCCGCGGTCAACATGATCCACAGTCATGTTGACTATCAGCCATCTGGAGATGGTTGGAAGGGTAACCCTGACCTTCCAACGTCAGGGGAGTTGCTGCGTGAGCAGCGTTACATACGGGATCTCCCCGTGAACCCTGTGGACCGCCCTTGGTCCTCGAAAGACGCCTACCTGAATGCCCAGTACGATATCCTCCGGTGTGAGGGCATCGAGGGCTTGCGGTACTCCGTATCCTGTTTCAGACAGCAGCCGAACATGAGGGATGATCAAAACACTTGTGTTTACGTTTCGGTAAGTCCCGATCCAGATCCAGTATCTTCTCCCCTCTCTCTCTGACCTTTACCGCAGACACACGTTCGTGGCTACCTGATGACCCGCCTCGGTCCTTTGTGTCGTATCGCATTCTCCACTTCCCGTGCTGGAAAGAAGATCAGGTGGCAACAGTCGAAGCGGCTCACGCCAGGGACACTCGTTGCCATCTCGACCGTAGAGGACGGATTTCAGAAGATTTGCAAGGTGGCCGTAGTCGCGCAACGACCATACGCCGGTGGATTAGATCAGAATCCTCCCGAGATCGATATCTCCTGGGCTGATATTGATGACGCGGTTGTAGACCCATCCCAGGGTTTGATCATGATCGAATCTCGCAATGGATACTTCGAAGCAGTTCGACACGCCTTGGTCGGTCTCCAACATGCAGCAACTACCTCATCTCCCTTGGACAAGTACATTGTATCTTGCGATAGGTCTGATCAGTCTGTTGAGAGCCCGTCGGCTACCTGGAACCTGTCCTCTATTGTTCACCATCTCCCTCAGGACACTGGAGATGAGTCTTCGACCGACCCCTTTTTACTTACGAGTCTCAAGGCCTCCGTTGCGGAGCATGATATTCGTGCTGGAATGCCAGACATGAAAGACTGTACGACACTCGACGCATCACAGCTCGCAGCGCTTCATCGTATAGTCACCAAGGAATTGGCCATCGTCCAAGGTCCTCCAGGTACAGGCAAAACCTTCACTTCAGTATCAGCCATACGAGTCATGCTCGATAACCGGCAGCGTCAAGATCCGCCTATCGTCGTGTCAGCTCAGACAAATCATGCACTGGACCAGTTACTCCTTCTCTGTCAGGATGCTGGAGCGAAGATCTTACGTGTAGGAGGGCGAACGGATAACGAACGCATGAAAAAGCGAACAGTGTACTCCCTGCGGCAAAGGTGCAAGAACATGGTGGACGGTGGATTCAGAACTCTCGAACGGGAACGAAACGCCAATATCAACTCATTGTTGGAAATCGCAGGTGGCCTGTTTGGTGGAGACATACTGCAACCTGAACAGCTCAGAGACGCGGGTCTCATCACCAATGCACAGTACGAGTCGCTCACCGACCAACTTGAATGGGAAGATGCAACTGAGTCACCTGTATCCTTGTGGTTATGTGACCAGCAAATTCTTGCATCTCAACAGGAAGAAATTGCATTCAATGAGGAAGAGGTCAATGAAGAAGTTGCTGCGGAATGCGAGTTCGATCTCGACCTTGACAATCTCGCTGCCGGTGAAGACGAGGATGACCGTATCCGAGGCACTTTCGTTTCGTTTACTCAGAAGTGGACGGGCCGAGTGCCGAGCATAGGACAATGGCGGCAAAAATGCAAGGAGATTTTGAAGTCCGAGGACGATCTCTGGAAAGTCATGAAAGGCCTCCGTGGTGGTGTGTACCTCCTGATGCTCTCCGAATTCCGAGCTCTTCAGGCTGGCCGAATCCGTACACTACTCAAAGAAGCTTCGTTACGCGCAAAAGAGATGAAATCCAACAAATGGGCCAGGGATCTGACCATCATTCATCAGCAATCAATCTCCATTGTCGGATGCACCACCACCGGTTTGACCAAGTATCGTGGCTTTCTCGCAGCCATGGAACCTCGAACCGTCCTCATTGAGGAAGCTGCCGAGACTCGCGAGGCGAATGTGACTTCGGCACTGTATCCATCCGTACAGCAGCTTATCTTGGTGGGAGATCATCAGCAGTTGACGCCACACTGCGATATTCAACAGCTTGGAGAAGATCCCTATAATCTCAATGTCTCTGTCTTCGAGAGACTCGTCAACATGGGCGTGCCGTATCAGATGCTGAATAGACAGCGTCGCATGGCTCCGGAACTACGGTACATTGTTGGAAAGTTTTATCCATCGCTATTGGATCATGCTCTTGTTACAGATCCTCGCCAGCGTCCGCTTATTCCAGGTATGGGAGAGCGACGCTCTTGGTTCTTCACGCACAACTGGCCGGAGGAAGCAGACTCTGATGGCTCCAAATCAAATGAGTCCGAAGCAGAAATGATCGTCAAGTTCGTCACATACCTCGTAAACAATGGTGTGAAGATTGAGCAGATCACTGTCCTGACCTACTACAACGGTCAAAGAAAGATGCTCATCAGAAAGTATCGCCAACATGGTCTTGTCAGTGATGCTGCTTTCAACATCTTCACTGTGGACTCTTATCAGGGTGAGGAAAATGACATTGTGATTCTCTCTCTAGTCCGTAGTCCGCAGACGAACAAGCCGTTTGCCATCGGCTTTCTGAAAAGCTGGAATCGTGCAACGGTTGCTATCAGTCGTGCTCGTAGAGGATTCTACATGTTCGGAAACAAAGACAACCTGCTGAATACACCGTGTCCAGAGTCATTTGAGCTCTGGGCAAGTATTTGGAACGGGTTTGCAGAGCAGGAGCGTGTGAACATGGCTAAAGGGCTGCCGCTCGTTTGCCGAAACCACAGCAATGAGGTGTGGTGCACTGAGCCGGACGACTTCACAAGGTACGCCGGAGGCTGCAACGTTGACTGCAAGGGCCAGCTTACATGCGGTCACGCCTGCCAACTGAAGTGTCACCCAATGGACCACAAGAATTTGCCGTGTGTCATGCCATGCGCTCTCACCTTGAACTGCGGCCATAAATGCGGACGTCGGTGCTCTGAGATCTGTTCTTGCGATTGTCCGAACTTTCGAAGGCAGGTTTGGACGGGAGACCGAGGCAATACGTCTTTAGCTTTGTCGGGCAACACATCGAGCACCGCACACCCTTCCCAACAAGGCTCGACTGGGTTCAGCAACCAGCATCGGGGAAGTCTCACAGTCGCCCGAGACGGCGGAACGCAGCAAAATGCTCATCAACATCAGAACGCACTTCGTGGAGATTCTAGCCACTCTCAGATTTGGCAGAACTTCACTCGTAACGTCGTACAGCATGACGAGAATGCCTACCAGAGTCAGCTTGCAGCAAGAGAATCGGCGACCGCTCATAACGCTGTAGGCTTTAGTAGCGAGATCAATCATCACCCCATTCGGGAGCAGTGGCGTCAGACCACGATGAGGAACGGCCGGCGCGGTTCAGCAATTCAAGAGCAACCTCGCAATCGCCGACAACCACAACCTATGGACTTGATCTACACCGAAGCCTCTCCTCGCCCTGAACCCAACAAACAGCAAGCCAACAGTGGCACGCCAGGTTTCCCGGTCAATACTGTGTCCGAAGCGCATTTGGGCTATGGTTTTGAGGCAGAAGTCGTCGGTGTTGTCTCTCGAGGAGTTTCCGGTGCTCGATCTTCATCATCCAGAAGCGCCATGCCTGTTAAAAAGAACGACTCCAGCCAGGACGAGTGGCTCATTGAGCTTTAAGCATTCGCTTGGTGGCCCAGCTTAGGTACAAATCGAATTTCGGAACTCGGTAATTCGGACGAAATATGCGTCAATCGAGAAGGTCATTGATTCTGGGCTCGGGGCATTCTCGCTAGGACGTTGCATGATGACCCCGAGATCCACCAGACTGGCCCATTCTTTTCGCGTTGCTTTGATTCAGTAGCACAAAGTCTCCGAGGCAACGAGGAGGATCTGGGTGGTAATTTATAGGTTCTCGAATCGATGTGGAATTGCCAGTCTTGGGGGCCACGTCGAGGCAATAGCCGATGAATCTACGACTGTATTTTTTTTGTACCAAGTACGCTTCTCAAGCTCTTGAGAGTGCTCACCATGCAGTAGATAAGCAAATAGAGAATTTCCTACCTCTGGAATCATCGCGATTGTGTCAAATCTGTCTACTGGTCTAGATTAAACGACTTGCCGCAGTGGATTACATGAGAGGTCACCGCGTTTGAGAAACGTGCCTTGGTATCATTATCTCCAATTTTCCAATACAACTAAACAGTGCCTCGCCATTCCTTTTTGAAATACCGCACATCTTGTGCTGCGCTTTGCCCCGTCCAAACGATCCGTCTCTCCAAGAACACCGTATGGCAATCATAGTAATAGTAGTGACATCAGAAGCAATGGGCTTCTCTCAAGGTGCATACTAATTTTGGTTCGCGTTGATCTCATATCCTATCAACACCTCTGTGCTCGAGCCCTCCCAGCCTCTTGTGCCTGCCGCGGAAATCATGAAGCGGCTTGTCGGGTCGACGTAGAGGTGGCTAATGACGCCTGCTCTCGGCGGGCCGGGGATGATGAGGAACGGGACCGTCGAGTGCTTGAAGGCGGCCGTGTCGCGCAGGTCGTACAGTCGCAGGATGTCGTGGCTCGCGCACACGAGGTGGCGGCCGTTGACCATGGATCGCACGGCGCTGACGGCGCCGCTGCCGGCGGGGAACTTGAGCACGCGCTCGGGCTCCCAGCCGCTGCGGGCCTTGTGGATGTTGAACTCTTCGACGGTGCCGTTGCGGCGGCCGGCGTAGATCCAGTTGCCGTCTGGCGACCAGCAGGCACCCATGCACCAGGGCGGTACACCTGGACGGTTGCCGATGCGCGCGACGGGATTGGGGACGCGTCGATCCCAGATGCGGATGGTGCCGTGTATTGAGGCGGAGAAGAAAGTAGATTCCGAGGACTGAGTGGGATCGTGTTGGCTTGAGGCCGGTTGGGAGGTGAAGACTAGGGATGGCGACGGGGGAGCAGCCTGTGATTCCGAAGGTTCGGGCTGTGAAGCGGATAGTATTGGCTGAACTGCTGGAGCCGTAGGATCAGATTCAGTTCCGGCCGCAGAGGCGCCCTGAGAAGACGCGCCATTGACCATAGTTGCATCACCATTGATGGCATTGGCCACCTCGCCGCCAACGCCATGGTCTTGCTGTGCAGCTGTTGTATCTGGGGGTGGTTGTACCGCCGGGGCTGGTTGCGAGTCGAGATCAAAAGCAGGGGCAGACATGTCGACATCGGTCATGGTCACGTCTCCGGCACTGCCCATGTCGTGAGAATCGCCTTGGAGAGCCAGCATAGCCTCTGAAAATTCATTGTCATCGTCACCGCCAAATGCGTTACCCCCGACTGTATCGTCGCCAAAAAGGGAACCTCCTGGGCTTCCAAAGAGTGACTCATGCTCAGAACCAGCTTGTGCGTCACCAACAGGCTCTCCATTGACGGCGGGTTGGACAGCGCCGTGGGCGTCCCCATTCAATCCATCTGTGAAAACGCCGTTCGGCAACGGTCTCGCATTATTGCTCCCGATGGTTTCTGACTTGACAGGCTCCTCGCTCGCCTCTGCGGGTATTGGCGCCCCGCTCAATGGACGCAGCTCGATACATGATATCTGTCCGCCATTGTCGTCAAATGTTCGTTTGACCTGGCCATTGTTCAGATCCCAGTCGAATATATTCTTGTCCCAGCTCCCGCTCAGCACGCTCTTCTCATCCGGCGCTAGCGACAAGACACTGACGGCGCTTGAGTGTTTCTGTAGACATGTGATCCTCTTTCCCTCGTCATGGCGCACGCTTTGTAGATTGATGCCGCCGCTCTCCAGGCCGGAAAGCAGCCACAGAGCCTGGCTGTGGACGGCAAGGCTGTAGACGGGGCTCAGATTGTGTTCCTCGAGACCGCGAGCATTGGGCGGGGAGGGCTCCTCGTTCTCCCAATAACTCATAAGGATGCCAGCCTTGACGACGCTGTCCACAAAGGGATGCCGCTGGGCTACGGTCAGCAGCTGCTTGCCATTGATGGTGCCCACGCCGTCGTACTTTCGTATGTAGCCGTCGCTACCGCCGGTCATCCAGTAGCGCATGTCCGGGGTGATGGCAATGGCGTTGATGGAGGTAGCTTGGGGTGCGGCCATGGTGGGCACGATGTCGTACAGCTTGGCCGTCAGGGCCTCTGGGCGGACGGTCGGGCGCCAGGGCGGCGTCACCAGAGGCACGCTTGGGTCTCGGGCGCCGGGCGTGGCGGAGGAGCGCTTGATGGTGGGATTGGCAGGATCGTCAACGACGGTGGTTGTATCTTCTCGGTCTGCATCGGCGTCTTCTTGATCGCCTTCACCCTCGCCCTCGCCCTCACCCTCCCGCTCAGCGTCAGGCCCGGGCTCCGGTTCAGGCTCTTCCTCTTCGTCTTCATTGTCGTTGTCATCCTCCTCTGCGTCACCGTCGCCTTCTTCAGCATCCTCCATTGGCTCATCCTGTTCCTGTTCCTGCTCCTGCTCTGGTTCGGGTTCTGGCTCCGGTTCCTGCTCGTCCCAGCTGGCATTGGAGTCTCGATCTTCGTCGTCCATGGCTCTGAATTCCTACCAACCGGGCCGATGCGCCCAGTGCGCGGGGAGTCGTTCGGTCAATCGCGTCGCCTTGGAACCACGTATACGTAGTGTAGAAGAGGGAGGTCGTGACTAGGCGGCACGATCCTGAGACTTGATCGCGGCAGTGCAGAGTGATTTGAAGGCGTGGCGCGCGTGAATGTGTATATATGATATGCGAATGTGGGATGGATTTCGGTGCTGCGAAAAGGTACCGTCCGCCGCCCTGGATTGGAGTCGGTCGGTCGCAACGCCGGCCGCTAGTTCGCCTGCCGGCAGGCAAGTGCGCATGCACCGCGCTGTAAGTGGGATGGTAGTGCAGTTCTGCTTTACCTCCAGAAAGAGCAGATCACGACAGCATATATTACACATTACACATCGGAAAACTTGGGATAGATACTCATTGAGGGTATGGTATGCTGAGGTAGTCATCACTCAGGTCAGGAAAGGTAAGGTTACCGGTAGGACAGAGGTGGCCCCCTCACCTACGTTGCAATCTAAGAACAGTCAATTTGACATGTTTAACTTCAGTTGACCGAAACAAGTGAACACAAGAAGACTCGGTTATATAATGAGCAGGATCATGCCCCAAAGGTATGTCGCTTTGTTTCAGGGTAATCCGATATCCCATTTACTAGTCTAAGATATCTAACGATAAAAATGGGCAAGTGCCTACCTACCTGCGTCTCCCCACCTACATCTATCATCTCGTTGAACTCCATGTAGAAAAGGGCCGCTTGGCAAACTGAAGCCAGTATGTGACGGATTGATTATCTGCGAGATCCCAGCCATGTCATAATGCAGAGCGCACAGTGCCCAGGAAATCATCAGCGACCGACCGCTCTTTCGTGTTGCCGTATCAGCCATCCACCCACCCATCCATACCCGTCAAACGAGACGAAAAGTAGAAAGAAGTGAGCCATCGCCGTCGTATATCGTCATTCAGCCTCATACCTACTGTCCGTTCTCAGTTGTAGCCTCCGGCGCTGTTCAGCGCGTCCTGGAATCCCCTCATGACACCGCGCATCTTGGTCATCTCGGCATCGGAGCCCTGGCCGACCTTGGTCTCGATGCCACTGACTGCTGTCTCCAGTTTACTGAGCGCCTCCCACAGCTGCGGCACCGTCTCACTGGTCAACACCTGGACGTCGTTCTCTGCCTGAACGACCTTGGTGTCTGTCTCTCCAGCACGGTTCGTGTGCGCACAAAGCTCCTGTCGAAGCTGCCCTACCTGCGTGTGCAGATTGTCAACGTGCCTAGTGACGTTGCGCACGGCTGGCACGAGGTTCTCGAGAATACTGCGTATCGAGTCCACGTCGCCGCCACCCGGCATGTTGCCGTCAGCCGTGGCCGTGCTGGTTCGGGGAAAGTGAGCCGCAGGGGGTGGCGGGTTGGGAATGGTATGGAACGGCGCGGACATTGTTGTCATGGGGTGGTTAACAAACAGAGACGGCGACGAACTCACCGGGTAGGCTTGGTGAGGTGCGGGAGGCATTGGTCCATTGTTGGCCATGAAGCTGTGCACAGGGTTGGGTAGAAAGGGAAATGGATGCTCCGCGGGGACGAAGGAGGGAGTTGCAAAGTTGCGATTGATATTCCCACCCGCCGCCCTTTGACTCAACTCGTCCATTGGGTTGGGTGGCGCAGGCATGGCTACCCCGTGATTCAGGGGCCGCACTGGTATCGGTGCAGTCATGGCGGCCATGGGGCTTGCAGATGGCAGACTACCCATTCCCATTCCCATGCCCATTTCCAGAGCCGGATTCTGACCCGGATCTGTAGAGGGCGGCACATGATTGTAAGGGCTTGGCTCAGGGTTGTTGTTATTGCTTGATGAACCCTCCGCGGGCTCAGAGTCCTGAAATGACGGCAGGTAGTTATTCTCTCTCAGGAACTTGGTCATGGAAGCAGTCGCCTCTCCGGGCGCCCTTCGAGGTTTTTCCCTCACTATGCCCGCGTCATAGTCTTCCATCTTAGATCGTGAGTCCAAGCGTCTGGCACGGCTAAACCAGCTGGTGTCAGTCCCAGTATCGTATTTTGCTTATCTGTCTGAGGGAAACAAAAGGCAGGACGGATGAACAGACAAATCGAGGAAAGAGCTCGTCAACAAGGGAGCCGGGAAGTCACGTACCGCTTCTCCATGGTCGATGCCATGGCTTCTGTCAACATCTGCTCCTGCATTGGCTTTGTGGCTTTTTTGTACTCGTCCTTCTTCTGCACGGCCTTTCGCGCATCGATCAAAGCCTTGTAGTCAGCCATCTTTGCATGGTCCAGGACCTTTGCTCCGCCTTGCAACTTGTCTTTCCGGCGTCTGGCTCTTATCGTGCTGGGGTTCGAGGAGTAATCCTCCGGCCCCTTGAGTTGAGGAGTCATTGTGTTAGGGTTGGGTGTAAGTCGATTCGCGTTTATTCTCAAAGGGGAGGTTGATTACCTCTATGTTGATATAGGGCTCCTCCCCAGTCCAGAGGCTGAGACGGCAGGCACGTACAGAGGGTATAAGAAATTGGGAGAAAGAGGGTAGGTAAAGGGGGAAATAGGTATGATTCCGGGTAGAACCGCCTCTCAATCGTGATGGTGAGGCGTTGTAGAGCTATATGTGAATATTACCGGTGTAGAAGAGTGTAGGAAGGAGTGAGTGTGGTAATTGTGGTGTACGGGGCGAGTAGATGCAAATAAACGATAGGGTTTAGCAAGTGTACCAGGTAGTGCGATAGAAATGTTGAGGATGGTTGCAATACCTCTTAATTTCGTATTGTTGATGTGTAGTAAAGGAATGGTCTACTGGTCAAAGGCTTCCGAGGTAGGCAGGCAGTATGTAGTCTTTGTAGGAGACAAATATACCTGAGTATGAAGAGATGCAGCCTCGAACAATTCGGTCGACGTCAGACACACAAAAATATGGGCCAGTTGAAAGCACAACGAGGCCCCTAGACTTTGGATAGAAGAGGGCGACCTTCTTCGACAGTGGTTTACCAGCCCAAGGCGTGATTGACACAAAAAGACGACTACGTTGCAGCAGAACTACTTGACCAAGCACTTCGTATGGTGGAGAGGCAGTTGGTTGGATCCGTAACAGTGATCAGGATGGCATAACTCCCTGTCGTTGTATTCCACATGAGTCATCATGAAAAGGTGCATTCAATACCCGGGTCCCTGGCTGTTGACTCGAGAAAATGAGCCTCGGCGTTGTGGTTTTAGTACATGCACTATGGCAAAAGTACGACATCCATGGAGCATGGGCTCAGTAAATATTACTTTTCAAGGTCTGTATTATTATCATTGGGTATAATCCTCTCTTCGGTGGAGGAAGGGGGGAGAAGCATAAGGTGCAAGCTTTAATGTAGTTGTACAACGATGAAATCCAAGGTGAGCATCAGGGAATCCACATGCAAGCGCACTCCCCAATCCAACACAGAAGAACATCCCTTGAGCGCCGAGCTGGAAAAAAAAGATCCATCGTCTGGCAAGCCTCTTCGTCCTGACAAGTTGAGATGATGGGTGGCAGGTATCGAATTAAAAAACACCATACCAGAGCAGTCAAAACGGACCGAGTTCAATCCGCTTGCGGAAGATGACTTGGTTCTGTGTACGCGAGACCTCTTTGCTCCAGCCGACGAAGAAATTTCTGCTTCGCAACAGAACCCGGGCTCAGATTTAGTTGTAGAGAAGGCATAGACGGTTTCTTGGTCGAGTTATGCCCGTCCATGAAAGCTGGTCCTGCAAATCTACACAGAGGCTTCTGACCCAGGGTTTTGATCCGCAGTTTGCTCCTCTTTGACGAACAGGTAGTAGTTCGAGATTCGCAGTCATCATGATTAATACAGTCGGGTTCTTCATACACCGGAGACAAGACGTTTCTCCACTTCGAGTTCACATCAGCTTCTTCCTCAACAGAGAGCCTCTTGAGATTCGTAGACAGCTCGCGCAAAGGAGCATCATTAATGTCCTGTGCGGAGGAGCCACTGATATCGAGCGACATGGCACTCTAGGCCGTCTGCTCGCTGGGAGCAACAGGTGCGCCGCCACGCCAGAGGCCGTAATATCCCTCGCAATTCTTCCACAATTTGATGGTACCATCCTCGGAGCTGGTGGCGTAGAGTTTGCCGTCCGGTGCGAAAGCAATCGACCAAATGGGTCCATGGTGACCCTTGTTGATATCTAGTAGAAATCAGTTAGACCTACAGCAATATCGCTTTGGGGGACAAGATAGAACGAGTGACGACGAACCTAGCTCGCTTCCATCTTCCCAGTCGTAGACCCGAGCCCATGTACCGGGCTCTTCGCCGACAACAAACTTCTTGCCCTTCATATCCAAGCCCACACTGGCAATGCTGTGAGATAGAGATATACGCTTGATCTCCACATCGGCCTTGGGGCCACCCCAAAAGTAGACCGTCTTACCAGCTGCAACGCAAAGGACGGGCTCGCCGCCACCAATGTCGGAGGGCGAGGTGTAACCAGGGGCCAAGGAAACAAGTTCACAAGACTTGATCTCCCCATCAAGTACCTCGGAGCGAACGCAGCTGCGAGTGGGGAGGTCAAACCACCGGAGGGTGTTGTCAGCTGCCGTGATGATGCTGCTGTAGTCCTTTGCCCACACGATAAACTTGATTGGCTTGTCGTGCGAGCCAGCGCCAATTTCGAAGGCCTGACTGGTCGGGATTGTGACGGCCTTGACAATCGGAGATGAGGCGCCGTTGCCGTTGGTCGTGGGCGAGACAATCTCGGGCTTGACTTCTTGTAGATCAAAAATGCGCAGCTTCTTTTCGAAGCCGCCAGTGGCGACCATGGTCGAGTTGTCGTAGGGATAAGCAACAGCACGGACAATGTGATCGTGCTGCAGGACATAGTGGAGCTCGCCGGTGTGTGTGTCCCAGATTCTTGCGGTGAAGTCGGCGGAGGCGGTGACGGCGGTTCCGGCATCAGGGCTCAGCCGGGCCTGCCAGACGGCACCTTTATGGCCGATGAAGGTACCGATCCAGTCGCCGGTCTGGCCATCGCGCAGCATGGGGTTTCCGTCTGTAGAAAGCGGCCATGTCAGTCAACCACCCGCCTTGTCCTGTAGGAGGCCAGTGCTTACCCTTGCAGGCTGAGATCATGTAGTAGACATCGTCTTTCTCGAGGGGAGAGAAGCAGACGTGCGGGACAGGTCGGGAATGACCATGGCAGGTGAGGGGAACGTATTGTCGAAGAGGAGCTTCACTAGCCATGATAGTGACTTGAAGCAGTGTCGGAAACGGATATGAAGGAGTCGACAGGTAGGCAATGAAGGGCGGCAGGCTTTAGATGGATTGTGCGACGAGACGAAAGAGGTAGCGGATCAATCGAGGGTACCTGTGCTCGATGCGCCAGGACACGACACGCTTTTGTTGCTTTGGGGTTGGCAAGTGAGTCCCTGGGAGAAGAGGGCAGAGTCACAGGACAGGGAGTTTATGTCGGTTCGGAGTAGCCGTCAAGGCGATGAGGAAATCCCAGTGAGGCGGAGCGGACAGACAGAGAGAAAAACAAAAACTAGGGTAATGTAGACCAAGGAGCACACTGTCGTAGGTTCGTCGTAACGTCGTGAGAAGGAAAGACGCAAGTAAGCAGGAGTAGAGGTGGCTGTTTTGTCGTTGCGATCAGGGAAAATGCGTGTCCACAAGACTGACGCAAGCAGGCAGAGCGGGGGAGGAGCAGGAGCAGGAGCGGAAGAAAAGAAGAAGAATTAGAAAATGTGGCCCGCCTCCAAACAAGAAGTGAGAGAATGTGTGTGTGAGAGAGGAGAGAGGTAAGGCGAGGAGGAGGACAAGGCCGAACAAGGCTGAGCAGCACTTGGAGGTTGAAGGGTGAGTCGAGCTTTTCTCGATATCCAATACATGTCTCTGAGGTTTGAGGTGCCTGTTCCCGCCCTACCTAAAGCTCCAGGTTCCACACTTGGGCCCCTTGAAATCGAGTGGGTAAGGCTAATCCTAGGTACCCAGGTATCTGGATAGAACGGCCCGGCGAGGGGCTGACAGGCCAAGGGCAGCTGCAAGAATCGCCAAATGGGCTGGCAACCCCGCCGCTGCGATTTCAAAAGGGAAAGCACCACCGGGGTACCTTGATGGGGGCGTGTAGTACGTACCTAGGTACCTACACTACTGGGCTAACCTGGAATAGGTATTACCTCATCATACCTGCCACGGGGAAGACAGCAATAGAGCTTCATGGAAGGAACGACTGAAGCTCTCACCCCGCGCCTACTATTTACCTAAACAACCCCAAATTTCGACGATAGCTTCTTTCCGTATCTAGACTGGGTGCCTTACATTAGACTGCAGCGTCCCTCTCCCTTTGGTTATTTTCATCCATTTTGTTAATCGTTTGTTTGACCTGGAAGCTTTCTCACCGTATTGCCCCTCCACTCGATCAACAACCCCGTTACCCGACCCTTACCAATCCTATTTCCATACCTAGGTAGGCATCTTCCTCGCAACCAAACCACCGACCCGACAGACAAGTGCAAGCCGCGCTTGATCGCAGACCTTGATCGCAGACGATGCCCGACTTCAAGCTCTCTGCCCAACTGTCGGGCCACGACTCTGATGTAAGTTCTCTGGCATTGCAATGGAGGTCACATCCTGCAAATCAAGAATGCGACTGACCCTCTGTCCTCGCCGATTCGCAGGTCCGGGCTGTTGCCTTTCCTTCCCCCGACGCCGTCATCTCCGCTTCTCGAGACAATACTGTTCGCGTCTGGCGCAAGACCACTCCGAAGCCCCCAGCCTTTGAGCCGTCTATAACCACCCAAGGCCAGGAGTTCATCAACTCACTCGCCTTCCTTGGCCCCTCCTCTGAATACCCGGACGGTCTAATCATATCTGGCGGTAAGGACACCATTATCGAGGTCAAGAAAGCCACCGCCACCCCCTCGGACAATGCTGAGCGCCTTCTCATCGGCCACGGCCACAATGTCTGCGCCCTCGATGTTTCTCCCAAAGGCACCTATATCGTCTCCGGAGGTTGGGACAGCCAGGCAATTGTCTGGCGTGTTGGCAAGTGGGAGCCAGAGATACGGCTAGAGGATCACAGCGCCAGCGTGTGGGGAGTCCTCGCCTACGACGAGAACACGGTGATCACAGGCTGTGCGGACGAGAAGATCCGCATCTTCGACCTCCAGTCCGGCTCAGGTGGCCAGGTATATCCCCGGTCAACAATCTACACCCCTGATGTCGTCCGAGCGATTTGCAAGGTGCCCCAAAGCCACAGCAGTGGTGCAGACATCGCTAGCGCCCACAATGACGGGGTCATACGGTTGTGGAAGCTCAACGGCCAGGCTGTGGGCGAGCTGCACGGCCACGAGAGCTTCGTCTACAGCCTTGCTGCCCTGCCGTCGGGCGAGCTTGTCAGTTCCGGCGAGGACCGCACAGTGCGCATATGGCGAGATCAGGAATGCATTCAAACCATCACACACCCTGCCATCTCTGTGTGGAGCGTTGCAGTGTCTCAGCAGTCTGGAGACATCGTTTCTGGCGCGAGCGATGGTGTCATTCGGGTCTTCACTCGAAGCGAGGAGAGGCTGGCAGATGAGGAAGCAATCAGGCTGTTTGAAGAAGCGGTGAAGTCCTCGTCAATACCCCAGCAGCAAGTCGGAGGCATCAACAAGGAAAAGCTTCCCGGGCCTGAGTTTCTTCAGACACGATCAGGGACCAAGGAGGGCCAGGTTCAAATGATCAAGGAGGACAACGGCGCCGTCACAGCTCATCAGTGGTCAATGAGTATGCAAGCCTTTATTACCATTAATATTGAGTTCCGTGAAAATACTAACCTTGCATGACAGGTCAACAGCAATGGATCAATGTTGGTACTGTTGTCGATGCAGTAGGAAGCAGTGGCAAGAAGGTAGAATACAATGGCCAGTCTTACGATTACGTTTTCGATGTAGATATCGAGGATGGCAAGCCTCCATTGAAGCTCCCCTACAACCTTTCCGAGAACCCCTACGACCGCGCTACGAAATTCCTAGGCGACAACGAACTGCCTCTCTCGTACCTGGACAACGTTGCAAACTTCATAATCGAAAATACCAAAGGTGCTACACTGGGACAAAGTGCAGGACCGACCACTGATGAATTCGGAACCGGGCGGTACCAACCTGGAGCAAATTCGGCTTCTGAATCACAACAACCGCAAAGGAGAGTGTTGCCCCAGGAAAATTATCTTCTTTTGGCGCAAGCTAAATTTGATCGTGAGTTCTGGTTCTGATTTATACTGTATACAGACTTTTCTAACCCGGTGAAGCGGTCTTTCGAAAAATCAATTCCATCAATGCCACAATGTTATCCGCCGGCCGGAAAGACTACGCCCTTAACCCGACAGAAGAAGCAACCCTGAAGCAACTCACTGCCTCGCTGACGGCCGCTGCCTCCAGCGTACCGACGACCATTTCTGCGACGGCTTCTTCCTCTAACACGTTAACCGTTTCAGAGGAGGGCCTAGCTTTGGTGCTGAAGCTTGTGACCCAATGGCCTGACCTTGATCGACTACCAGGCTTAGACTTGCTGCGGTGTATAAGCACATCGCCAGCCATTGTTCGTTTTCAAAACGCCCGATATGGGTCTGTTATCGAAGTCGTTCTCAATGCGGCTTTCAATGTGCAAAATGGAAAAATCAACGAGAATTGCGTTATGATGGCCTTCCGCGCACTTGCCAATCTTTTCGCTACCGAGCCCGGCCGGGCGCTGGCTGTACAGAAGGCATCTGATGTGGTGGGCTATATGGAAGGCGTCGTCGGCATCGACGACAGCATCATCAAAGGGCCAATCGGACATACCAACCGAAATGTGTTGATTGCGCTCACAACCACGATTATCAATTATGCTGTCCTCGCGCATGCATCACAGAAGAGAGGCATCCAAGGGCCATCGGTTGACGCAGTAGTTGTTGGACTCATGGGAAATGTCCTCGGCAAGATACTTCAAGAACAAACGGACTCAGAGGTAATCTATCGCGCTCTTGCTGCACTAGGGACTGTTGCAGCCATCGGAGGAGAGTACAAGAGTGCGGTGACTTCCTTCGGGGCCGAGGCGTGGGTAAAGACAGCGACAGGGAAGGCAAGCGAGGACAGAGTAAAAGACATCGCCAAAGAGTGCCTGGCGCTACTTCGGTGAGCTCGCCAAGCAAGTGATGGAGCTCCTGATAGCTATCTACTCGGCCTCGAGATTATATCACGCCGGGCACCTTGGTAATCAGGCGCAACACGTTTGCGCTCGAATTATGCCATTCACCTTCCCCCGAGCTCCTGATCGAATGTTGGTATCAATATGTGTAACTAGAGGAGAGGCGATAAGGGGCGGGCCGGATCACAGCCCTTATCGAGTTAACCAACGACATAGAGCGGAATGACCGAAAATGTCCATCTACCTCAAGCCCATAAGGCCGGATCCGAGGTAGATACGTATAAACTTAAAGATCAGTACCACAATCATAAATACTAGGATGTAAGACAATGTACAAGCGCTAGGAATTTGGATCCCTTCCACAGTAATGCATATAGCAAAGTTCCGAAGCAAATTGCCAGTGCTCGTCTTAGCAGCAACACATGCATAAATAAGAATCGAGCTTCACTGCAAATCCAGATCTTTTACCAACTAATTGATCTATCGGACAAGAGAAACCAGGGCCTTATACACTTGAACAGTCACCTCGAGGGGTTTGGCTGTTCAATCGGCTTTCAAGAGTAAATACACAGCTTTCCCCGGTATGCCTCGTCCCAGCCGGGGATTCGTGAAGTAGGCAGAGCCACCGAGTCCATCCGAGGTGTCTATTTGACTGACACACGCCTATTTCCAACGATTCCAAATCGGTGACCAACTTCCGACAGGAGAAAATAGCGTTGATTAAAAGAGATACGCTCTGCTGATTTAGAGAGGACTCCAAAGGTAGGACCACCAACGCCGATTTAATGCCAAATATACAGGAGCAGCTGGTCGTCGCCCACCAGCTGTCGTCGAGCTTGAATCTTGGCGGTGATTCGGGCTCGACCAGTCATGGACAAACATCTCGCACGATGTTGTCGAACAATTATCGTCATTTTCGAGTGTTTTCTCGTGTGTCAAGATGAATTGCCTCACAGCAACACCCACAGGCTTCCGAGGAACACCGGCAGCCAAGTGGCGTACAGCCAGGATGAGCCAGAGTTGTACCTGCGGAAGAACATGGTCGACTCGGCTCCGCTCGTCACGTTGCCGTCCTGGCCCGACTCCTTCGTGGTGATTGTGTAGAGGTCGGCGAAGCCAATATCGGTGCTGTTGAAGCAGTTGGTCTCGTTGATTTCCATCAGACGCGGGTCGTTATCGTCCACAAAGGTGATATCAACACACTACACGAATAGTTAGTCAAGATGCTCGGCGCCAGATTTTCTTTCATGCGAGAATGGTCATCAACTTACCGAGTACAAGGCTGCGCCGTGCACTGCCAATTCGACAACTTGAATCGTTGCATTGTCGCCAATGTTGACGTTGGCCCCGGCCGGCAGCGGGACTTGCGGCAGACACACGGTACCGGGGTAAGGATTCTTCGAGGGACCGAGGATCTGGAACGGCGACACCATCGAGTTCGACATGTTCTTGGGACCGCCATCCGGACCATCAGTGCCAAAGCCCAGGTTCACGTAAATGAATGCTGTCATGTGTCCTTGAAACCAGCCAGGCTGGAAGGCAACGCTGCCGCCGCTCACGGGCCAGTATGTGCGGTTGGTCGTGGTGTGCATGCCGCCGCCTATAGCGCATATGAGTTAGTCAAGGCTTGGAGCTGGAGAGCCGTATCAAGAGCAGGTATTGCAAGGAAGTTGCAGGCGTGGGAAGGGAGATGGAGGGGACAATCACTTACATGGATACATCCATTGCATTCCGTAGGGGAACGAATCGTTTGTGATGAGATTGTCTCCTCTCCAGCCTGGGATGGTCATGACTGTGTGCGCAGAGACCAGCGTCGCCAGGCTGGCGAGCGTCACGAGTACTGATGAGAGCATCTTGGAGTTGTACGTGAAAGTGTGGCCGAGTTCTGGTGATCTATCGGTGGTGGTCACAAGCCTCGTTCGCCTAACCTTCGTCTACAGCACGAACTCCTCCGCTATCTTCGGTGATACAACGAACAATCGTCTTTGGGCTTCTATGGTGTCTGAATCTGACAGCCAAGAGCTTGCTCACTCCTAAAAACCCCGCCTTTGGAATTGCTGGCTTTCTCCAAAAGGGCGGTGGCCGTTCTTTATCTCGACGATACGGTGTAAGTCGGACGCGGGGGCTGAGGAGCGTGTACAAAGGCACTGCCTTTGCGAGCTGGGACTTGATATAATAGCCTTTACTGAAAAGCAACGGGAGAATCTGCAAGATCGAAGAAAAGGAACAAAGAAAAGAAGAAGTAATCGAGGCGGCTACCTTGGGCTGGGCGGCTCGAGGTAATATTATCCCAACGGTGCTTGGTGGCCGCCATACATAGATACATACCTGCACCTCTCTGCAGCTCTGCTCACCTCAGTCGCATACATGTGCCTTTTTTCGAGGCGCCCCCTCACTCTGCTGGCCCATGTCGGTTACCCTGGCTGGCTGCTAGTGCCTGTATGTGCGTGCGTGCGTGTGCTCTGGCTCTTTGTGCGCGCGGAGCGATGCAGGCCAGCCAGCCCAGCGCGGACTGGAATTGGGGGATGGCATGTTCACTTTTGGCTCTTGTCACCTCCCAGCCGCCCATCCCATTCGATATTGTCGAGGCCAGCGAACCACTGGGAGGCCCTGGGGCTGCCGGGGTCAACAGGTCCAGCGGTGGGTTTCTGCCACCCCCCCGGTCGTCAGCGAATGGCGGACGAGGGCAATCTATCTGGGCGGCTTTTCTCGCAGGAGATGGGCCAGTCACAGCGGCCGGACGGGGTGCAAGTCGTGCATGCCGACCGTCCCGGCCCCTGTCGCCGAGATGGTTGCTGGCCAATGGGCTGTCTGCTCACGCATGGCAATGGCAATCTATGGCCAGGAGGAGGAAGAGGGGAAGACATGCCTATGAGCATGGGCAAAGTCAATGGCAGGGCGAGTCGCTCAGCCAAAATCACACTACCCTTTGTTGAAAGCAATGCTCTGATATACCACTACGAACTGCTGACATCGGGTCCACCACCGGCCGCACGATGCAGCCCAATGAGCAAGGCCGGCCGACGTGACGGCCTTTGTTCTCGAGTCTGAATCATGTCTCGAGTGCCGTTTTCAAATTTGACAACCTTCCTCGCCGCTGTCTTCTAACGATCTCCTCCGGCTGCTTCATCATGCTACCTGGATTCCGGTTCAAGTCAAGCTTTCCAAGAAAGATAGGCATGGAGCACAAGTATATGTCTACGCGCCCGGTTCTGTCCACCCGAAAGCGGGCGCTAAATGCATCATCCATCCTACCTGATACTGTGCCATCTGTCCTCAGACTGCGATGTGCAGTGGGCATTTGCATGTTACTCCCGTCCCTCATTCCTGCGCCATACATAGTTCTCTTACGAAGACTAGAATGCTAGACAAAAGACGGTATTGGCTAGAACAGCGATCCTACGTGCAGACCAAAGAAGACTGATGGGTCGAGCTGCACAAGCTTTAGGGGCTCCAGGTGGTCCCCTCCTTTGAGTCCTGGCCAGTTGCCGAGAGTCTTTAAGCGCCCAGCTCTGCAAGCCGGGAACCAATTGAAGCTCCAATCACAGGCCCGCAAGGTCCTAGGGACCATACTAAGCAGTAGGTACTAGAGATGGGGAACATTCGCTTACTGCTTGCTCAACTCTTGCAGCTTCCTGCTACGTACCATAATGGAGGTGCCTCTCTGAAGGTGGAGGCTATTTTTGGAGACACTGATCGCCATGTTCCTCTTTCTGCATCTCAAGCCAGCCTGCTCGACGATTACCCGTCCGTGCCTTACCTTACCGTGCCGAACATGCCTGTTAACGGCGATGGCCACGCGTGCGACGACAGTACAGCAGACAGCAAGCGCCATCTAGAGTAACACTGAATGCGGGACAACGAAGGAAATGATAAAAATAAGATCGTTTAGAAGACCCTCTGGATCGTTGAGTGAAGTCAAGAGCAGATCATCTTTCAATGTGCAGTTTGCGATTTGTAGGTGTTTGCTGCAGCTTGGATCGCTCGGATGTAGGCGACATGACCATTAAAAGGCCTTTCAGGCCCTTAAGATTCAATACCTAACTACCTGCGAGAGGTCAACCTGAAGAGATCAGACCAAATCAACAACCGCCCACGGCACCGTACCTGATTAATGTTTAAGGTAGAGACGGTAGAAGTGATATCTCCAGACACTGCACAATATGCAGTGTAGCCTTGCTGGAGTCGACCCCAATAATCGACACTCCTTACTTTACTAAGGCCACCTCTCAGTTTCCCACAAGACCGACAGTACAGTAGGTGGCGGCTATGAGCTTTCGAACTTGATTGTGTCAAGCTGTCGGGTGTAGAGGAGGGAGTAAGCTGACAGAGTGACGGGACCAGGGATGACTGTGACTGGATGATAACAGACAGTTTCCTACCTCCCTTCCTACCTTCTCGAGCCTGGAGGTATACCGGCACTCAGCATGCATGACATGAGACTTCCGACAACGCCGGGCGCCTGCTTCTTCTTCAATTGTGTCGTGTCATTGTCGCCTCCGTTGTTGCACTTCCAGCCACGACATGGCGATACCGTCGTTAGTGCTCACCAGTGGAGCCCCCGTCCGACGTGTCGGTGCTGCCACCGCAAATCACGGCTTACTGCTCATCTCTTCCCGGCAGCAACACCACCGATGGCGGTGAGACTCATGTCTGTGTCGTTCTAGAATGCTTCCCAAAGAGCATTGGCTACCGACCCGGGCAGGTGTCTCCTGGTTAGCAGTTACGAGACTGTTAGGGACTGCCGTGATTGCCCCGTCCATTGATCATCGATTGAGGATTGCGCCCTCGCATGTGTATGGTCATTGTGAATAATCTCAAGGTCCCCGAGGCTGTTGCTATTTGGAATCAGTCGGCCTATCTACTTTCCTACTGATTGCACGGCCCTACTTGCCTACATTGTCACGTAGTACAAGACGAGCCATAATCAGGTTGGGGAGCTGGCTGCGCAGAGACTTATTTGGTATCAATCTATCAATTACCCGGTAAGACGGGACATCAGATCCGATATCATTATGTGTTTTGTGTTACAGCGAAGGAAGACAGCCCAAGGTAATAGTAACAATTGATCGAAGTCTGTCGCCTGGTCCTGAAGAGCCTGTGGGAGTACCTGGCGAATATGGTCTCTTCACTTTCCTTTTGGAATCAATCGTCATCAACCATCAGGTCCAGGTGCCATGACTTCACCTACTAATTATGTGCGTCTTACCCGACTCGATAGAGTGTTTGTACCCCTCACATACCAAGGAGTTCTAGATGGGTATTTTGGAGGAATGGAGGGGAAAGAGAACTTTGGTGGTACCCCTCGGTTATCGATAAGAAAAACACATAGCTGCAAATCCATCCATTGGGTACTGGGGTTGAAATGTTGATATTTTTGGAGCTCCGTCTCCCATGACATCACCTCCACATCCAACTTGATATCGCGATGCCTTCGTCTGCTACCTCCATCGCGGCGATGGCTGATGCTGATGAATCCCCCTCGGCAACGAGCCACGAAGACGACGCCTCGCAATGGACACGCGTGATCCGAAAGGGCAAAGCAATCGGCCGGCAAGAACAGGTCCTCCGTCTCCCCAGGGCCGGCCCCGAGTCCAACTTTCCCCCGAATCCCCACGCCCGCCTCACCCTGCAGGACATCCGCACAGATCACGAGAAGATTCCCCGCAAGTGGCGCGCCAGTCCCGCCTCCAGCGCCCTTGCCGACCTCATCATCGACAACCGCCGCTCCCACGCTCCTATCACCAACGCAGTCTGCCTCGGTCTGGGCTCCTTTGACCCAGAGGACGGCTCCTTCGATGCCACTCGCCGCTCCCATGTGCAGCTGGATGCCTTCCTTGCCATAACCAAGTTGCTTAGTATGCCTATGCCCAATTGCCCCCCTCACGGCTCTTCTGCCGTTTTCTTTTCGCTAATGTGCGTCTGTCTGCTTCCAGAGGCCGACTCGAACGAGCCCGTTCACTGTGTGTTCCAAGAACCTCGTTTCACTGCCACGGACAAGGAACTCATCAAAGACTTGGGTCATACCGTCGTCGATTCGCCAGGCGCTTTCGATCTTATCGACTCGAATGCCTTGGTTTTTGGCGTACATCTCTATCGGGACATCTGGGCCTCCGCCCTCGATAAATCTTTGCCCGCCATGTTCGTCGGTACTGGCTGGGATGTCTGGGACGAGTGCCCGGGTTCCGATAAGAGCGCGGACTTTGAGCGCATTCGAGAGATGGACATGACATACGACAAGTTCGCCTTCCCACAAGACGACCACCATACTTTCTCGAGCACATCGATTTATTGGCGGAAGCGTGACGCGCCATGATTCACAGATCTGAGTCTTATCGAATGAGGCAAGGAAAGTTCTCTATCTTTCCATACGGACTGAGCATTGCATACCGTATGAGTAGCCCAACGGAGGCGCATAAGAGCACGTGGCTTTGGATGATGCTATAACATCCCATGAAGTTAAGGATACATATCTCCTTCATTGGACTGATCAGTAATGGGTCATCTTCTCTCGCATCGACGCCTCCCTTGAGAAAAATCGCATACTTGTCGAACCCGCTGTTCTCTCAGTCGCACGCCTTCGGCAAGCTCTTCTTGGCTCCGGCTTTGCTATAGAGCTCAGGATGTGAAACCTTTACCAGGGTGGCACAGGACTGTCGTCGAGAGCCCGGCACTAAGCGAATGATATCACCCCTTGAAAAGGTTCAAGTTCAGCGGAATAGTTCTCTTTCCCTGCTCCTGGGAGCCTCGAAGTCAACTCGAGGTAGCTCGATCATCATGTCTGGCCCTTGCTATTACCTCTACAGTCAGCCGATTGGTATGAATCAGCGACGGGAAGAGATTGACCATCAGGCAATGCAGCCTCTAGATACACAAGTGCATCTTAGCGTATGGCTTCCTCAGCTGTTCACCGCCTGCGTACACTGAAAAATATGCAAAGCACTCACTGAGTCGTCCCGCTCCAATGCTCGGAAGACTCCGGGCAAGTCGTGTTCGTGCCAAGTGGAGGGTGATAAGAAGCAGTCAAATGTCAGAAGCCGGCTACAACTGTAAACCCAGACTTGCAAAGCCAAGTATGATGCCTTTACAAGTAACAAGGTCATATTGTCATTGACTTCTCGGTCGTTCCTGTTGGCAAGCTAGTCAATGGCGAGATATTAGAACAGAACTCGGTGACAATTCAGGGAAGATCTTCACGTTGTACCTACGATGGCCCGGACAGACTTGGGCTAGGAGATGCGCCTTCGGACAGAATCTCACGAGACAATGGCTTGCGACAGGGTTCCAGTCTATTTCTCCTGAGGGCTATGACAGAGAATTGCAACAGCGCGAAGCGTACATGATGATCTCGCTCGGGCGGTGGCTCTATCTCCGGCCATTTTGATGAATCCTCCGGACTTTGATGTGCTCATTTGATGGGAAGTTTATTCAGGTGCGCAAGGCGATTCGGCAGTATATTACCCTGTATTTTGTTTTCTTGGTATTTGTCAGATGTTGGAACAACTCCTCGAGTGATACGGGTGCTAATAGGAGAAGCAAACAAGCGACCCCTGAGCAGCGCCAGGGCTTCATGTCTGTTCTTCATGTAGTGGTTAATTTAAGGAAACAAAATGTAATAGTTTTGAGAACATTTCAAGTATTCAAGCTTGTGACGGTATCAGCATGTTCAGACTATCTACACGAGATTTGTCCACGATGTAATGTCTAGTAAAGAACCAGGTAGGAGCCGCGCGCGGTCCCCGGACCGTAAGCTAAGAGCTCCATTGGCCTGCCATAAGCCACGCTATGCTGAATATGGGAACTCGTAACTGCTGTCAGCACTCAAATCTTGCCAAGAACAGCTCAGATACTTCAGCTACAGCCTCAACGCCAACTGAAAATACAAGCTCCTCTGGTAGAAAGCTTACGTCTAGAACCCACAAACAACACAAGTGAAATGTACTATTTGGTAAATGGGCCAGGGCATGCATTCATCACCGTCAGACATGGGCCCGAAAATGATGGATCAATGTTTGGAGCTAAGGCCTCATAGCTCGCATCACTGTTCCGAGCTCTTTCGCGATCAAATCCTTCGGAAGAAGTATAAAACCCTGGAGAATGGCAGCGGCTTATTGCAAACATAATCTCACTGCTCTCGAAATATCTCTCAAGTCTCCAGCGTTCTGTGTATAAAAGAACACTGCCACTATCATGTCTACATCAAAGCCGGTCATTGTTCTCATCCCTGGGGCCTTTCATCGGCCTTCCGTCTGGAACGGAGTCGTTGAGCGTCTTCGTAGTCAAGGCTTCACCGCGCTGACACCGCCCCTAGCCGTTTGTGGTGATCTCACCGCGTCCTCTGCGGGTGCGAAAGAGTGGAAGGACCTGGCTGACAAGGGACCTGTTGATGACGCTAAGCTCATACACGACCAACTACTGCCTCTCCTAGACGAGGGCAAAGAGGCAATCGTTGTGTCGCACAGCTATGGCAGTGTGCCTGCCTGCGTCGCGATTGAGGGACAAACCACTCTGGACCGTGCCGCAAAAGGTCTGAAGGGCGGGATCCGGGCTGTTATCAACATAGCTGGCTTTGCATCACCCGTTCGTGGCAAGAGCCTGATGGGAACAGACGATGAACCTCCCCTAATGCCATACCACGTCTTAGAGGTAGGTCATTGAAATCCATGCAATGAATCATCACTCGCTGACAATTTCGTAGGAAGGCGTTCTTCACTTGCAAGACGACGCCAAACCTCTTTGGTATAGCGACCTAAGCCCGGAAGCTCGAGATGCTGCGTGGAATGATCTACATATGACCCAAAGCCGTAAGGCTTTCCTGCTGTTCCCTCAGTTCATTGAATCCGATATCAAGGTGCCAAAAACTTACGTTTTCACTGAAAATGACGAGGCTGTAAGCCCGGCATATCAAGAGATGTTTATAACAACCGGAGCGTATGATAATGTGGTTAGAGTTCCAAGTGGTCATACGCCGGCGTTAAGTATGCCGGACAAGGTTGTGGAGATCATCGTTAATGCTGCCCAAACTTGAGACCATTGGAACATGGCAGGCAAATGTATAGTCTAGCTTGCAATCTCAACATAGGAGTGGGCACATAGATTCAAGAATACAATTGATATTTTTGCAGCGAGAAAACTTGCTTATTTATGGTCGAAACGCAAGCCAATGCCTTCATCTTGTCCGCATATATCTTGGAAATTAGTTCTACAAGTGCTCTGTCATCATCAGAGCCGACCTTGTATTGTGATCTTGCTAAGGGCTATTTCTACTTTTACACAGTTCGAAACGAGCCTGTTTATGAATCGCCGTTCATGTATTGCTGCACTTGATCGAGGCACCATCTATACCATTTACTCGACATTCCACTGCCCCCTTGGTTAGTTGGCATAGCTCCGACGGCAAGATCCGCACGGATTTTGGCAAATCTCCCCCAAGGGATTACTAAAATGCTTGAGTGTACTGCGTCCATGTGAAAGATAGAGAAAGCTTACTGTACGAGCCTGTCTTTTCCATAGTAACGTCAGGCGATAGACCTGCGAAGAGTTCTGTGTAGGCTCCATTGATTGCAGGGAACAACAAAAGGCCGCCGATTTTTGAAACAATGGCAGAGCCATGTCGTTGCAGATCTGATTTCAGATTTCCAGGATTCAGAATCTAATTCAATTCTCGATCAGCTTCACCTTTCTGAACTCTGGCAATCGCGGCCTATAGATGGACTTACAACACTGATTATTTCCTTATCTTCGTAACGTCTGCCGAATTCTACTCCTTGATAATACACACCGGCCTTGCTCACACTATACTTGTAGTATTTAGTCACATCCTTTTTGCTGAAGTCGATGTTTTCTGGGTCGAATCCCCCTTTTGGTGAGCCTGTCTCGGCATATAAGCTGCTCACCCAAATTACCCTCACGCCATTCGTCCTTCCCTCCTCGTTGAGCTTCCTAGCAGTCTGTGCAAGTAAAGGTGCTAGCATCTCAGCAAATAGCACATGACCAAGATTATTTACTCCAAGCTGCAACTCATATCCCTGTACCGTTGAGGAGCCTTCAGGTGGGTGCCTATGATACATCACATCAGCGCGGTCCTCACAAGATCATCACGACGTTTCTTTGCGCTAAGAAATTGACAAGAACATAGTGCAGGTCATCCTAGAAAGCCAACGTGGCGAGAAAAGAAAAGGATGAGGACTCAATGTTCTCTTACATTACCCCTGCGTTACAGAACAGCACATCGAGGCGGCTTTCTGTCCTCAAAAAGGCTCGCGCGGAGTCCGCAACGGCTTTCAGGTCATCGAGGCGGAGAGGTAGGAATTCGAGTTGTCCTTTCGAAGCAGGACAAGAAGATCGTATAGATGCGATGGCGGCGTTGGCCTTTTCTTCGGAACGAGCAGCGATATACACTTTCGCGTGACGAGAATATAGAATTTGGGCAAGCTCTTTACCCACGCCCGTGTTTGAGCCTGTAATCAGGTAAACCTGGGGAGAAAGATCGTTAGACTGTGTGTTTAACACGTTGAGCTGGAGCTATCAAGAAACACGGCTTGTCACTTGCCCTTCCGCTGAGATCTGGAAGATTCTGTTCGGTGAAAGCCGCCTTCGGCGGACACATTTGGCTCATCAGTGTCATTGCTGAATACGACAAGAAGCTCTGGTCTGAAACGCGGGTTTACTTGTAAAGCAGAAGATGAATGCCGTAATAGGGCTGATAGAATGGTGTGGAATTTGTACAGCTTTCATCATAGCTTAGCAAATTCCAGAAGAAAATGAAGAGGTTCTTATAACTTTGGTAAGGTATACCGCGGGTATTCGATTTGCAGAGGACAAAGGTGCCATCGGAGCTCCGCACTGCATTTCTAGAGAATCTGGCCGGCGGCCGGCGGCCCGCACGGAGGCGCCGTACGCTATTCGCCGGGCTGAACATGCGGCCGCTAGAACGGCCGGCTGGCTCGGCCGCACCACATCCCATCACTTCAGCTCTAGGTGCCGACTCCAGGGCTGACATGCACACGTACGCTTCATTGTTACTTTAGCCATAGATGACGCGGAGCACTCATAATATGCCTAGGAATTGCAATAAAAATAGCGCGCTCTGGACTCTGAAGTATGTCATCACGGCACCTGCAACAACGAAGGTTAGACGAAGTATGATCGAATAAGTGAGGTTATTCTTAATTTGCGATATTTTGGAAGTTCAACACGGTTTTCCTACTGCTTCGTAATAGTCTACGGGACTGGTTTAGCTAGAAAGACGTTTTATTATATTGATTTACAATCAGTAGAATGGACGAGACTATCGGAAAATACACACTTACGACGACCAGGAGATTCCCATCTTTGCCATCTCCTGCTCGATATGTACACCATTGAACCGCACGTAGCTCTCCAACAGTCTCAAGCTGTCTTGGCTCTGACCCAGTTCCACGAGCGCAATCTGGAATATAGAGGCTTTCCAGTCAATAAACCTTGTTAGAGCTGCTAGTTCTGCAAGCGATCTGGGTGTTGTCAGACAATCTTGCAGTTCAAATTTCCTCGCTTGGGCAATAACGAGCTGCTGCTCAATGTTAGCAACTAAGTTCATATGCGTGTCGTTCACGGCCCGAAGACGTATCAGCTCGACCGCCCACAAACAGAATAAACTTAACTCCCCATTAGCATGAGCCAGAGGGTATCCTTCAAAGTTAGTGATTGTGCAAGAAGTGCACACCGGTGGCGAGTGACCGCAACAAATGTTGTGGTCAGGGTTCAAGGGGTTGAAGCAACCACAACACACAATGGGATAAGCTACCTGGAAGCATGTCGGAATGCCCTGAGAGGGTGGACTCCGGGTTTGGCCTAATCCACCCACGTTTCCGAGATGATAAGACATCCTATTGTGTTTGTCGCTGCCGGAAAAGAAACGAATAATGAAACATAGACTTTTGAAACTACGAAAACACGATTATTTATTCACTGCACGGGACGAACGTATTGCCAATTCAACCCTGCGATCGACGAGGACAAAGAGTGGGTTGAAAGAGCCTATTGTCCTGGCAAAGCTCGCATAAAGGAAGCAACTAAAGCATGCTCTCTGCGCAATAGCTTTGTTCTTTGTGCACGCAACGCTTGCCCTGTGTCTGTTCGTGGTGTCTATTCTGCTGTGTAAGCAGCCTAACAATATTGAGAGTTGAAACGAACCGGTCTTACCTCCCCCAAAGGAACGACTACGCCTCTCCGGGAGCGCGGTGCTCTCTCAGGAAGTGCTCACCGTCTACTCTCGATAGAAGTGTGGATCAGCTCTCAGAGTGTGCAGAGATTCAAGCATGGCCAAGTCAATTCTGCCGTGTTTTATCAATGCTACAGAGGAACGTGTCATATGGACTGGTTGATAAGTCTCCAAGCGACTTCGGTAAGAGATACAATATACAATTCGTCCGTCGCTATGCTCATGTCTCAGAGTTCTTGCCAAACGCAGCACACCACACTTTGACACAGAGAATCTAGCTATACACATGTTGTAAACCGTCTAGAGACGGGTTTGAGAGTCGCTGTTCAAAGCTCGCGATGCTTCGATTCAATAGGTTGCCTCAACGAGGCTCGGGAATTCTCCTGTTGCATTAAGCCTACCGAGCGCTGATATGCTGGACAGCCGCCAGCCACTTCTGTTCGTCGGCTCTGAGATTTCATTAGCATGAGCTCCTTGAAAGTACAATAGACCGTGACAGCCTTTGCTATTAGAACTCCTTTTGGGTTAAGACGGGACTGACTTATCAAATCTTAGTAGCTTCCCCAGCACCGGTACGAGTTGGGCTCGGAGCTTGTTGTCTTTCTGCTCTAAGAACTGTAGCAGAATGGTCTTCAGATACATGACGTCCGGAGTCCCCTGCTGGGTAGGAGCTCCCGAACCGTTCAGTGCACCAGACCTATTGGAGTCCATTGAGCTTCTACCTGAGCTGCTTACTGTGTTGCTGAGCTTAGACTGGAGCGACTTGGCCTCCTTTGATAGTTTGTCATAGCGTATGCGATAGTCGTCTAACATGCGTCGCAAATCCGATTTGGCCTTCTCGGCATCTCTGACCTGTTGTTCTGAGGCATCAAGCGTGGATCGGAGATTTGAGACTGTCGATCGCATTTCGTTGACTTCGGCATCGGCCTTTTGCTCAACTGCCTCCAACTCCTCACGGCGACGCTTCCACTCTCGCTCGCGATGCTCTAGGTCATCCTTCTCATTAGAGATGGTCTTCAGTTCCCTCTCCACGTCACGGATTTTCTGTTTCAGTTCCTCCGTCTCCCTAGCTTTGCGCCTTGCCAGGGCACTCGACTCGTCCTCCAGCCGATCACGTTCTTCAATCGCAGCATCAAGTCGGGCTCTCATCTCGCGGACTTTGCTGTCAGCGCGCTCATCGACATCGGCAAGGAGTCGACGCATCGTCTCCGCCTCACGAGTTCGTTCTCCAAGAAGCTTTCGGCATTCTGCAAGCTCTTCATCGAGACTTTCCGCCTGTCCTTGCGACTCTTTGAGCTGGATGCTCAACTCGGCAGTCTGGTCGCGCATGCTGCCAAGGAGGTTTTGAGCGTTAGCATACTGTGATGTCTTGAGCTCCGCCTCTTCTCGGAGTACCTCCTGCTCCTTGCGCATCCTTGTGGTTTCCTCTTCTAGCTCTTTAATTCGTGGCTGGACCTTTGCCATCTCGTCCTGAAGACGTTGCAGTTCTCTCGAGGCCTTTTCTTCCTTCGCGCTGAGTTCGATCTTCTCGGCTTCAGTTCTACGAAGATCTCGTCCGGATACACGCTGGGCATCTTCCAACCGAAGACGAGTATTCGTCTCAGTAGTGAGTTTTTCACGGAGGTTCTTAATCTCCGCCTCACGGTCAGCGGCTAGGCGCTGTGCTCTCGTAATCTCCGTCTTGAGTTCCTTTTCCCTCTTCTCTAGGGCTCGTAATTCGGCCGTCTTCGAAGTCAGCTCCTCCTTGGTGGTTTTAAGCGTAGCAGATTCTTGGCGGAGGCTCTTGAGCTCTGGCTGTGCCTTCTGTAGAACCTCCCGTAGATCGGTTAGGTCCTTATATCGGCTTTGTGCAAGTTGCTGAGCTGCCCCGAGATCCGATTGCAATGTTGAGCTCTTGGCCCTTATCTCCTCATAGTCTCGTTTGAGAGACTCAAACTCGCTCTGGAGTTTGGAATTTGACTGCGATGTGGCGGACGAGGTTTCCAGTTCCTTTTCGAGCTCAGTGATACGCTCTTTCAGAGTGGCCTTCTCTCCTTCCAACGCCTTGATCTTCTCCTTCGCCTCGACGTGATCTTGGCCGATGGTCAGCAAATTCTCCTGCAATGTCTCAATCTCTTCCCGTAGATCATCTTCCGTCTTCCTTTGCTTAGTGAGCCTCTCAATCTGAGCGTCCTTCTGTTGAACATCCTCCTTCAACTCTGCAATTTCCGCGCGCAGTGCCTCAGCATCGGCCGTACCAACTGGTGAGGGGGGAGGTTGATCGGAGACATCGCCGGCCGTGGCTTCGGTTGCCGGGGTGGCCCCAGCTGTCCCAGCGCCGCCCTTCTTCTTCTTCTTTTTGTTCTTTTTGGAGGAAGCCGACGATGCCGCTGGCTGGGAAGTCGGCACGTCGAGAGTGTCTGGCGCTGACGTAGGAGATTCAAGTTTCTTGGTCAATTCTTGCAGCTTTTGTTCACCCTCTAGCTTGGACTCCTTCAGTGAGTCGATCTGGCTACTTAGGTCAGCAACTCTCTTGTCTAAGATCGACTTGGCCTCGGCGGCCTTCTTCGCCTCTACCTCAAGCTCGGTGGACTTGGCAGTGAACGTGGCGATCTCATCCTGGTGCTCCTTGATCGCGGATGCTGAAGAAGCTTTCTGCTGCTCGACTTGAGACTCGAGTTCCTTCAGTTGCGATTGAGCTTTTTCGAGGCGGTCTTTCAGAGATGCAATCTCACTGTTTCTCGCATCCAATTGCGTCTGGAGCGAGGCGGAGACCGCAACAGTGTCTCGTGACTCGCTGAGTTCCCTCGTTGCACTTTCAAGGCTTTCGACCAGGCCTGAACTATTCTCCTTAGCGGTGGATAGCTCGTCCCTGAGTGAGGTGATTTCGGCCCTCAGCTTCTCGATCTCGCTTGACTTTGCCTCGAGTTCCGCCTGAAGCTGGGGAATCTCATTGTCGTAGGAAAAAAAGTCCTCGTCGTTTTCCTTGTCCGCAGTGCTATCCGCAGGAATCTGCGGTTTCTGCTTCGGCGAGAAGATGCCGAGGACTTGAGCGACAGGGGACTTAGTCGCAGATGGTGAGCGTGAGTGCTGTGTGGCGGGATCATCCCCTTTCTCCTCTTCCGGAGCTGCTTCCGAAGACGCCTTGTCCTGGGCGACGGCCTCTTCTGACTTGCCCGCGCGAAGTGATTCCACCATCTCCTTGAGTGCAGCAATCTCTTTGTCTGCATTCTCGTATTTCTGCTTGAAGCTATCTTTCTCGGCGGATACGCGCTTGAACTCGTCCATGACCATGTCTCCCTTGAGATTGAGTTGATTTAAGTACTCGACCAGGGCGTCGGGGTCCTTGATGGATGTGAGCGGGGTGTTCTCTCGCAGCGCTCGTTCGAAGGGCTCAATAGACGTCGCTCGACTATGGGCGATTCGGTAGGAACGTAAAAGCTCTGTAGGTATGTCAGTCAGGTCTTATCGCCGGGGTGTTATGCAGAATAAAGTACGGACCTGGGTATGTCGCCTCGAGCTTCTCCAGCTTCCGCAGCTTTGATCGCACCTCGGCGGGAAGCTCGGGAGGCGTGGCCTTGCTGGGGGCGGTAGCAGGCATGGCATGCTGGTCCGATCCTTCGACTTTCTCATTGTGCTTGTCCAATGCGCCATCAGGAGGTTGATCTCCATTGGATTCGGGTGCTGCCGCCTCTTGCCCATTCCCATTTTCTTTAGCTGCGGATGCATCTGTCTCCCCCGTCGAGGGCTTTGGAGTGGTGGCGCGGCTCATGTCCTCGTCGTCTATGACAAAGGCGGCTTCGAACACGGCGGGGTCAGGGTTGACGAGCGGCTCGGCAGTGGAGGCGTCCTTGGAGACATCCTGGCTGGCCTTCTTGGGTCGGGGTCGCCGGGCGCCAGAGGAGGCACCGGTGCCGCTGGCGGATCGTGATAGAGATGGAGTCGTAGAGCCGGCGGCCTTCGGATCGGCAAGTGCTTTCTGGCGGGCTTGCTCTTCGGCGATGGTGCGGTCAATTGCGCCTTTGATCCTCTATCACAGGCACAGAAGGTTGCTCTGGTCAGCATACATACATATAGAGGGAGGCAGGCAGACAGGTAGGGTTATATAGACGGGTAGGATTGGAGATTGAGCCAGCGTCGTGACGCCGCGCGTTGCCTGTGTGTCTGCAAGCATACCTGGAACATGTTGCTGATCTATGAGGAAAAGTAGCCTGCGCTGCCCGAGCCACAGGCCGTAGGCTCTTCAGAGACAAGGCAGAATCGAGTATTAGATTTGGGTGAGCAAATATCCAGGTCGTCAGGTTCGAGAGAGCAGTAAGATGGAGAGCTTCAAGGTTAGGGAGCATACGCTGTTCTCACAGCTAGCGGCGCATTTGTTATCAAGGTACCGATGCTATAGCGTCAAGTAGAAGTAGGGAGGTATATAGGGCAGATGCATGCATCCCTGATCGGGCTCGGTGTTTAGTGGTGGAGTACCCAGGTAGATAGATATAGGTGATCTATTGACAGTCGTGAAGCAATTCCCAGCCAAAAAGAAAGGGTGAACAGAGTCTCCAAGAAGCCTTCAAGATCGGGTTCGGTTAGGTAAGGTAACCAACTCCCTAGGAACTGCGGTAGGTGTCAAAATGCCCCGATACCCACAGCTCAAACATCCCTGGAGCGTGCACAGGCCCCCCCTTCCATAGGTACCTAGCGTCCCTAGGTAGGTAGGTACCTAGGTAGCTCCCTATACATCGCTGGGTATACTGCCGAGTACACGTGTGCAGGTGGGCTCAGGTGCCCTTCCCTTTTCCAGCGATGAGGTCACACTAATTGCTGTACTGAGTACCTACGTTGTGAAGTGTGCGTGCTTGCAGTCTTGGTTTCTGCCGACCATCACCACCATCACCACCATCGTCGACATGCTCTTCTCTTCTCAGCGCCGTCAACATTGCTCATTATAACATACATACTCGCATACACATGTTCCAACGTCTTGTTCTTCCACCGCTTCTTTCCACAGCTCCAAGGGCCTAGCTACCCGGGTACCTACCGTCTACCTGTCTACAGAACGGCTCTCGTTCGCGACTCTTCGCGACGACGAGGTTCCGGAGGCTGGGTAACACAAACGGGCAACTCGGCAGCTGGGGCCCTTCGACTCGACATCTGACTTGACTCGGCTCGACGCGATAGCGATATCGATATCTTTGCCTGCTTAGAGCTTCCTGTCTTTCAGTCGTCATGGTGTCCTTCTGGCCATGGAGGGTAAGTCAAAGCTCCACATCATAGCAACCCTAGCCATCAGGAAGCTATCCGTAGTTCCCAGAGCTGCCTCAGCATACTCCAGTCTACGGAGAACTCTCTGCCTGGCCAAGTCTTGTGATATAACTGACTGCTGACTTTGCTTGCTGCTGACAGGGCGATGATTCCTCTCCTGCCTCCTTTGAGAAGACCCTGTCTACCCTCTCCACAAAGATCACAAACTCCCAGGCCCAGCTCGACCGCCTGAGAGCCACCGCCCGCCGGGTCAAGGTTCTCTCCACTCTGTACCTGTCTTTCGCATATCTCGTCTACGCTATCGTCTTGCTGCTGGTCGTTGGGTGGAAGAACATGGGTGTCTACGAATGGTCCGGAATGGCCGCTGGCCCCGTCGTGTAAGTCACGTCAGGTCGGGCAGACTGCTTGGATTTGTGATGGATATCACTACTGTTGCTGACACAATTCTCTCTTCTCTAGCATATACCTTGTCCGGGCTGTCTTCGCCCTGTACTTCAACTTCCGTACCGACTCCCTGAGTGCTCGCCTAAAGGACCAGCAAAACGAGCGGGCAAAGACAATCCAGAAGCTCAAGGACGCCACAAAATACGACTCGACCCTTGAGCTCCTGCAAAAATACGGCGGCGCTGACCCCAAGTCCTCAAGGGCGAAGAAGGCATCCGGTGAAGATGAAGGAGGCGACGCGTCTGGTGGCAGAGGAAGCCGCGGAAAGAAGTCACGACAGGGTGCAACAGGAGGCAGCCCGCCCAATCGGACCAACATGCCGCCGCCGCCCACAGCCAACATCCCGCGAGGTGACGCTCGAGTGCAATTCTCACCTGGCCCGGGCACACCGCAACATGCGGCGCAAAGCCCCTTCAGCACCCCTTCCCAGCCTCCGCGCCGTCATGCTCCGGAGATAGATGCCTCGGCGGAGTTTGCGCCAAATGCCTTTGATAATGGCAACTTGCCGCCATCACTGGCAGCACAGCACGATGGGGCGTATCTCGGCGTGTCCCAGTCCCACTGGTACGACAGAATCCTCGATCTTTTGTTAGGAGAAGATGAGACGGCGCCAAAGAACCGGATCGTTCTGGTCTGCAGCCGCTGCCGCTTGGTCAACGGACAAGCACCGCCCGGCACAAAGAGCCTGGCAGAGCTGGGGATGTGGAAATGCATGGCCTGCGGGGCTATGAATGGGGAGTTGGACGAAGGCAAGCGGATCGTGAAAGAAGTGCTTGGTCAGTCACCTGCATCACCAACCTCGGTAAATGACGACGAAGGAGATAGCTTCAATGCCGAGGCTCTCAAAGCAGATGGAGACTCGAGTGATCTCGTTGAGATCGGAAGGGATGATGGAGACACGGATGATGAGAAGGCTGTGGAGGACGCAGAGCCCATGATAGCAGAAAACACGACTGGAGCAAGGAAACGCAAGGGCAAGGGCAAGAAATAGTCATATGTGTATTGAACTGCCAAGATGGAGGGCAATTAATATTCTTCATACATGAATGCGGCGTTTATTTGCGATACCTAGGTCGACAAATGAAAAGTGGAAGGCTGTCGCTCCTATCAGAGGCCACATTGCTGCCTCTTCTTCTAGTTTGCTCCGGGCTCCTCAGGAGTCGCAGTCCTGCTCCGCGAAGATATTGATCTCCTTGCGTAGAGCTTTCAAGTGAGGCTTGGAGCACCATCTCTCGCAATTGGGACAGACAGCCTCCAGCTCAGAGTGCGTCACGACCGGCTTGCATAACAGCTCCGAGCCTCGAAAGATACATGGTGACGTGCGATAGACCATGTGTCTACTCGTTGGAATCATCACGCCTGCATGGATAGCAAACCGCCTCCCACAGCCGTACAATATTATTTCGAGGTTGCACCTGTATATCAAAGTTAGCATTAGTTACGTACAGGGGATTCCATGCTTTAATACACGACTGCGGTGATTAACTTACATCTTAGGTCGAAGCACTTCTGCCTCCAAAATGAACTAACCAGTAGCCTTCTCAGGCGTGTCAATGAGATGGCACCTCGGAGTTGAAGCTGGTGTGGTATCGTGTTCTCCGACTCGGGAAAGGGACTTCGCTGATGGTCTTTGAAAATGAGGCGAAGTTTCCCACCTTTGGCTCCCGAATCGGTGGTCTATTTTATGGCGTCCATTTGCAAACAATAGATTGAGTTGTAGCATGCATTGCTCGCCTCATGATTTTCTATTGTTCGAATGTTTCTTTGTCGATTTCTTTGTATGAATGAAAATCAGCATTTTATTGTTGCAAAGCGAAGGCGCTTTTGTAATGCACACAACGCATTTTTCCTCCTTAGTAGACGGTCTGTCATAGCTATGTCTTACATATATAGGCAACGGCAAAGGCCGCGCTGACTGAATGTCATGATATCTCAGACCAACAATCCATCGTTCAGCCATTGCAAAGCAGCAGAAGTTCTCGTCGGTACCTCCCTCACTTGCAGAGCCTACCTCCCTACAGCAACTCTACATTTGCGAAATAATAGCACATCGAAGATATGTCTTATCCACCGATCAGCATACGTTGCTCTATTTGTCATCTTTGCTGTCCAAGGGAATGCTACGACTTGCGCCATCCTGGGCAGTGCCATGACAAATACTGTGTTTCTAACATGCCACGTCCTAGAGTCAACAGGGCCCAGTCCACCGATTACTTCACTAGCTCGTCGTCCTCTGATCGTCCCCGATTCGATTATGAGGAGGACAGGGGCTACAACGTTGCTTATGTTTCACCTCCTCCGTCTCCTGGAGAGAGACATGGTAAGTACCCACCCTCAGCATCGCGTTCTGCAAAGTATTATGACCAAAGCGACGATTATGACCGGCCGCATCGTTCATATAGTGTAAGGCGCTCGTTCTCAACAAGGGAGCCAAGCGTGACAAGAGATAGAAGCGATTACAGAGAGCCCAGCCATCGTCCATCAATGAAGCGATCGACTTCACAAAGAGGACCGCCCTTATCACGCACAGAAAGTACAGGTAAGTCATATTCAACCAGAAAGCCATCCGAAGCCCGTGTGTACGAGCCGGAGAGGGAGTCGCGCCGATCCAGCCGCTCTTCCCGGTCCTTTGCTCAACCGGAGTTCTATGAACGGCCTCGCGACGGGCCAGAGTATTATGCTCATCGACCACAACGCACGTCACGTTCGTCGTCATTCTCAGTGCCCAAAGCTCCGTTCCAGTACAAGTACGCATCGACTGAGGATCCCGATGGCACGATTCTCGATGAAGTGCCACCTGAGGTTGCCCCCGAATATGAAGACGCGTATGACCGAATGCGCCGTCGGTCGTACAAGCACCGCTGATTGCGGCTGAAGCGTCTTTCAACTGTATTCCTCTTTAGTTCGTAATATTTGGAGATTTATCTCAACAAAGGTAAGATGTTGCCGTCTCAAGTGCGACAGGTCAGCCTTTTCATTTGTCTGTAGTCATTATCTTCCAGACTAATGCTAACATACGTATTTTCATTAACACATCTCTATCCAATTACAAGAGTGGAGCGCTTCTCATAGGAATATTCAATGATCTAGCGTGACATTTCCACTCCTTGTTCTCAAATGCATCATTTACAATTTGTGGCGAGCAGTAGAGAGGGAGTGCGAGCATTGTAAGTAGTGCATTGTAATATCTAAGTAACAGAGTGCAATTGGGCGAGGACCCGGCTTGTATATGATCGTGAGCCCCCGGTCATCGTTAGATAAGCTCGTAGTGAGCAGGGGAGAGATGCTACTCCGTGACACAATTATATCGCTCTATCGTTGATCGACTATCACATTTTGCTATTTACACAGCGGGGAAGGTTGAGAATGAATTCTATTTGGTGTTGATGTTTCCTTTGCCGTCGGGCCCGATGGAGCCTCCTCCCCAGATAGTTCGGTCATTTTTGTTCAGGTATGCCCCTCGCCCAGGATACGACCAGATCAAGTCCCCCCAGCCTGGATGGTCCGAGTAGGTTCCGGCAACTAGAATTAGTCAGTACTGAGTCTTTTCACAAAAAGGACCGCTGTATTCTTACTGTGCTGTTCACCTCCTGCGGAATCGGCCAGCTTTTTTGCTTGCGTCGTCCAGGGAGCCTTCATGCCCCGTTTGACAACATATTGGTAATACAATATCTGTTCAATGTCAGCCGCCAATCAATTTTTCTTTACCCGTTTTCAAGTAGGCGTAGTGAAGCTTACATCCCAAACCTTGGGGCTCCCGACGATACCCCTGCTGATGTTTGAAGGAGCAGCCCAGGGGCCATTGATCAAGATTGCCTCGCATCGGTAGAATTTGCGGTCGTACGGGACGTCATAACCCAAATTGTATTTGGCAGTATATTCTGCGGCTTTCAGGATGAGATTGTTTTCAAAGCTGTAGAGATCAGTGCCCTGAGACTGGATGACGCGAGCTGCCTCCGCAGCCCATCCGAGGCCGGTCATCGAATGGCCTTGATCTCTACCTGTTTCGGCACATTGCCCTGTCTCTGTGTCGTAATTGCCACGCAATCCGGCACAAAGGTCATTCTGGTAGGCATATAAGGCATAATTGTACTACAGATCGGTGAAACACAGGATTAGCTTATGTGCGAGGACGTTGTTGTGGAAGGACTTTTGGCGGCGAGGACTAGTCTTACCATGGAGACATCATCCAAAAAGACTGCAAAGGAGAGCAGTGCCTTGATGCTTGCCAATCCATAATTTGCCTGGCCGATGATGATTGACTGCCGAGCAAACAGCCAGTAAAGCTGGTTGGAAAACCCTGACCCTCCGGACGGCTTCGCTCCTTGCTCTACCCAGCCTCCTTCCCATCTCATGATTTCCGCGGCATTGACAAACATGTCTCCCTCAAGTCCGACTAGCAGAGAGGTGTCTGTACCAATGATGTCGGTTAGGTTACTTCCCCATGCATCTAAGATAGTAGTAGCCTTGTCCCAATGGCTTTGATTTCTTGTGAAGTACCACATGAGTGAATTTTGATAGCTTGCGCGCACGTCATTCGAGAATGTCGTGTAATTGCTGCATGATCCTCTGCAGAGGACCTTCTTTGGTCCTTGTATGACATACTAGAAATGGGTGTTAGTGAGCTCTGATCATACAAGGATTGACCAATCGAGTAATGACTTACATCACCGCTCGAGAAAGGATCGGTACTGAAGTTTACAAAAGCGGATTTCCAAGGCTCTTGTCCATTTTTGACTCCTAGTCTAATTCTTTCCAAGTCGTCATGTGTGTGCCAAAGGCCGGGATGGATGAAGTCGCCTACGCGAGTTTTCATCCCGAGCACCGGGTTTGTAGGATTGATAGGGCCATTTAGGACAGGCAGACCGTTCAACCCCCCAGTGGCTAAGGCATGGCCACTGAAGAGCCAGAAAGCCAAGACAATTCTGAAGAGGCGATGGGTTGATCCTGCAAATGCCATGGTCATCAGCCTAACAAGATCGCAGTGCAATTATGTTTCAAGCCCAAGGCGCCGAGCAGGTACCAGCTTCACTATAAGCCGGGGTGGAACTAGGAATTTATGAGCACCCAAATGTATCAAATACTCACGGGCCGAGAGGTCTGCAAGGGGCCCGCGCTGCAGAGATCGATTACGCCGAACCTGTAGCGATTGACCGCCGCACCGACTCTTGATCACCCGCAATCTCATTTCCCCACCGCTAACCTCCATAAGTATGGGGGATCAGGGGTTACGTGCGGGGTAAGAGAAGAAGAACAGGGACATCAACGCGCCCGCCGGAGCTGATATTTCCGTGAGCTCCAAGCAAGAAAGCAGCAAACCCGAGTTCGCGACTCCCCGGCCGGGGGGCCGGGGGGAAGGTCTAACGTCGTTTCGGGACACGGCCTATTGCCCGGGCCGAGCAAGTGGTGATGCTCCCCATTCGACAAGACTTGCAATGATCCCACTCCAGAAGGCCTTGCAGACTGAGTTCATCCCAAGATACAAAACTTAGGCATTTTAGTAGATAGATGCGGGGATGTCTTACAAGGTATGAGATGTAACTTGGGGTTTCAATCGTGCTCTCACAGCCAATGACAGACACCCAGCTGCAAACATGAGGCCCGTACACGCACTATCTTTGTTGCTTAGTTTCACATGTGTCGAGGCCATCAAGAATCCCATCATATCTGGGTGCGCATCATACATGTGACCTCCGTTCTTGAGTACATTGGTCATCTAACGTCTGAGCAGATGGAATCCCGATCCCAGTATTTTACGAGTTGAAGATGACTACTTCATCGCAACATCATCCTTCGAATACTACCCGGGCGTGCCTATTTATCATAGTAAAGACCTCGCAAATTGGAAACTTTACTCCCATGCCTTGACGTCTCCCAGCCATGTGCAGTTATATGGCGTACCAACCGGTGCAGGTGCGTGGTTTTGGTTCCATCTGCCGTATCCAATAACAAAATCTTATGTTGATCAACGAGACTAGGTGTATGGGCTCCCTCGCTTTCGTATATCAATGGTTTATATTATCTTGCCTCCATGACTCGTTGGACGTATGATCCGGTTGCAAGAGTTTGGCCCCGAGTGTACTTTTCAACCTCGCCGGACCTGTTGTCTTGGTCCGATCCAATTTGGTGCGATCCATGGGGCATCGACCCATCTCTTTTTCAAGATCCACTATCCAACAAGACATATCTGAATCTTATGGCTCCAAATAACAATGTCGATCGGATTTGGGGCATTTATCAATGCGAGGTCAGCCTCGAGACTGGCAAATGCGTCGGACAGTATCGGAGTTTGTGGAATGGAACCATGCCTCATGATGCTTCTGCACGAGATGAGGGGCCGAAGATGTTCTACAAGGATGAATACTATTATCTTCTAATTGCAGAAGGTGGAACAGATGACTTGCACCGAGCAACTATTGCCAGATCCAAATCTCCGGAGGGGCCATGGGAGCCGTGCCCCAATAATCCCATTCTATTCAATGGAGCCTACGGATTCGACAATCTTACTGTACAATCTACAGGCCATGCAACGTTTGTAGATACAGTCGATGGAGACTGGTATGCGGCTTTCATCGCTCGACGAAAAATAAACGGGTCATCACCGCTGGGTAGGTAAACTCCGCCTCTTCAATTATCTTTACCTTCTTTCTGACCTAAAAGAACACCTGGCTGACAATTAATTAGGTCGCGAAACGTTCCTGACAACGCTTGAGTGGAAAGATGGCTGGCCAATCCTTAACTCAGGCGGGCCTATACTTCTGAGTGAAAGTTTTGGGACCGCTCCGGACCAGGCCAAACCTCAAGATTTCATTGACACATTCTCTGATAAGAGTCTGGATCCAAGTTGGTATCAACTGCGGATACCCTATACAGAAAACTTCCGGCTTGGAGCAACCAAGCGCAAACGTTCTTGCCGAGGAGACGCGGGACTCACTTTCGTACCCAATGTCTTTTCCCTGAGTGAGAGAGATACTCCATCAGCAATCCTACGGAAACAGAAGTCATTGAATATGACTTTCTCCGCCACTTTGCTACCAACCAATGGAACGCTCAGTTATCGACAGTCAGTAGGTATTTCGGCATATCTGAGCGAATTTCAGCATGAGGATATTGGCGTGAAAGGCTGCACGAATCATACAGGGCTTTGCATCTATTCTGAACTCAGAATGAATACCACGATATCGGTAAGCACGCATATGCAGTTCTTTGGCATGGGTGTGATTAAGTATTGACAATTTTCAGACTAGAGAATTGCCCTTGAACCAGTCCACCATACCAGAAAAACTAACTCTATCCATTCGCGCAACGCCGCTTGTATATTCTCTTGGCTACACCCTTGGTAATGAAGAACCACACTGGATGGCTGAATTATCTTCGTCTTGGCTGGCCTTTGCTCCAGCCAACTTTTTTGTGTTTGAAGGGGCCAGCTTTGCGCTCTTTGCCAGTGGTGGAGGCAATCCCTGGCCATTTGATGGACCAGAAGTTGGCTTTTCTGAAGTTAGGGAGATATACTTTGATGAAAACATACCAGACTACGATGTTTGGTCGTGATTATCAATTTTTCTTGTATGTCCAGACACCCTCGCTTGTGTTAGTCAGATTCTCCACATATCAAGTCACCCCTTGCTCATTGTCTATGGTTTACCTCTTGCTGCTCCGGCGTAAAGTGTACCTTAATCATATATGTGCTAGATAGTAACTACTTCAAGCTCCTCATCATTACTCAGTCAGTGTCTCGGTACCTTTAGATAAATCACAGGTTGACAAGCATCTGGCCGTTAAGCTCATTTGCTGTGGACCAGATTCTGAGGCTGGACGGATCTCCACATCTCAGTACGGACCTCCGGAGTCGATTTGCCGGTTCAACTGAGCCATTGGAGTTTATTATGAGATTGTATGACTTCGTAATTCGATTCAGTCAACCTTCATTGTCGGGTGCGGGCCGAACCCCAACCCGTCCTGGTCTACCCCATCTTCTGTCAAAAAAATATGGGGAAGAGAAAGATCTGGGGTAGGTGATCTATTCCTAACAAAGACAGTTGAGGGGCCGCGTGAGAAAGTCGGTTTATTGACGGAGTTTCTGTAATGAAATTCTAGCCGGGTTACTGGTGGACAAACTCCAGAAAGCCCGGTGAACATGGAGAATTTTGAAGTATATATATTTGAACATGGTCGACTCTAATTTGTCGCTGTCTCGAGCAAACGCAAACAGAACATCCCCAGACCTAACTTCATAGTACTCGGCTTTTGCTCTTTACAAGATGGGTCTCAAGTCGTTTCGCTCCTATGCGCTTGCAGCAATCCTCCTGCCGTTTCTCCAAGTCGTACAATGTGCGGTCCACCCTGGGCTTCTTCATACAGAGAGTGACTTCACACGAATCAAGAGCTACGTCTCAGCCAAGAAAGAGCCTTGGTATACTGGATGGACCAAGCTCACTGCGCATGCCAGCGCAACTTATACACCCAGTCCGGCGGCAACTGTCTATCGAGGCACAGGAACGCCAGAGAATTACGCTTCTCTATATCGTGATGCGGCATCAGCCTATGCCAATGCAATCTACTGGAAGGTGACTGGTGACACGTCTCACGCTGCCGCCGCGGCAAAAACCTTGGATGCTTGGAGCAGTACTCTGAAAGTCATTGATGGCACTTCCGATAAGTATCTTGCTAGTGGAATTTATGGTTATCAGCTCGCAAATGCTGGAGAGATCCTCCGCGGGTACTCAAGCTGGACTGGTTTGTCTTCTCTTGTGAACATGTTGAACGCCGTGTTCTATCCCATGAACCACGCATTCATTACAGCACACAATGGAGCAGCAATCGACCATTATTGGGCAAATTGGGACCTGGCGAACCTTTGTACGATGCATGCGATCGGTGTTATCTCAGACAACTCAACTATGATCAACGAGGCCATCACATATTTCAAGACTGGGGCTGGAAATGGAGCTATACAAAAGGCTATCTGGAAACTGTACACTGAATCAGGCACTGGAAAATCATTGGGACAAGGCCAAGAAGCTGGAAGAGACCAGGGACACGCGATGTTGGATTTTGCCTTGCTCGGCACGCTCGCCCAGCAATCGTATAACCAGGGTAACGATCTCTTCGGTTATCTGAGCAACAGAATTCTAGCCGGGTAAGTTATCTCTACAAAGGGGACGACTCTTACACTAATACTATACCAGCGCAGAATATGCGGCGAAGTATAACCTCGGCAATGATGTTCCGTATACTACCTATACCAACTCGGACGTTTCCCAGACGACTATCAGCAATAGCAGCCGTGGGAATGTACGGCCTATTTGGGAACTTCTATACAGTCATTATGGTGTACTGAAAGGCTTAGATGCGTCCTGGTCGAAGGCTTATCGCGACCTTGTCGTCAGTCAAGGTGGAGGAGCTGAAGGTGGAGGCGGAGATTATGGCACAACTAGTGGAGGTTATGATCAACTCGGTTATGGGACTTTACTGTATCGGCTGGATAGTTGAAGGGCGCAAGACAATGGATTACTCATCCGTCAGGGTAACAAGGGCGGCAACTGCAACATCAGACACGACGGAGGCAATCAGGTCTATGTCATGTTCTTAAATCTCTATAATGGTTATGTTTCACCCAATTTGATCAAATCGAGATACATTCCTGTGACATGATGAACCAGAAGACGTCCAGAAATCGAAGGGGCAGCTTACCAGCAACTTTCCACCGGCGGCCTAGCAATTTCAGGGCTGCCGTAGTGACTTCTATCGCAGGCTCCATTTCTGGCCATGAGTCCTCTCGAAGAAACCACTGGGCTTCTGTAGCAGCATGATATAGAGACTGAAGCATTAATGGACTACCAATCTCTTGGGCTTTCTCCTCATTTTGCAAGATCTTCCGAGCTATGTTGGGAATTCTGTCGCTTGCAATGGACCTTATGCCTTCTAGTGCCATGCTTTGCATTGCTGACTCTTGTGCCACGCGCTCGCGGGAGTCAGGCTCATTACAGCCATACAGATTATACAGAGTCAGTCGAGCGGAACAGCAAAGAGCCAAGTCGATCATACATTGAGCAACTTCGGTTTTATCGCCCGTCAAGAGATTTTGTGCTAGATGGCTGTCCAAGGCGGCGAGGGCCGAATGTAGCTGCAGTGCTTCCTGCAATCTAGCAGAACGGTCCAGCTCTTCTTCATCTCGATGTTTGAGTACGAGCCCAAGCATATGCGCCGACTGACATGTCCGTGCAAACAGTCCCAATCGTACTTCATTCGAGAATCCAGAAGTAAAAACAGGCTCATTCGGGCCGATCTCGCCGTTATTCCACCTAAGATCGTCAGATGGCAGCAAATCACCCCGACATGGTTCTGGAGTTGCAAGGTGAAATCCTTTGGGGCCAAGACCCAGATATCTAAAGTGCTGAAGTTAGCTCACTGTTATGCTAGTGATCCGATGTTACCAGAGATTAGGTTATTAAGATTGGACATAACAGACCTATCAAGGATGAGTATGGCCCACCATACTCGCCTCTCCTCTTCTCGAGGAGTCCAAGAATTGGCAGGCTTATAGAGCTGCGTTGTTTTATGCGGGTTCCTGCAGGGAAGGCCCATCATGGTGCCGAGCCTAGCTGCGTGACCTACTGTTAAGTATGCGGCAGGGAAGATTCCATGACCAAGCTCGTAGAGCGCAATCATCACTAATGCCTGTAGTATGACAACAGACGTTACTGTTGTGGTTTCAAGTGTTGAGAACAGGCGCTTGACTGTCCTGTACAGCACAGAATCGGCAGGAGTACCAAATGTTACTTGTTCGGAGACCATTCTCATGCAGAGCATTAGAAGTGCCAGGCTGTCATCGATAGCGCCGTCAATCTGATGGTAGATGCGCTTCTTGCTGACAAACGGAAACCACAAATGAGTGGTCAAGAAGTATTGATGACAAACGGAGGTAGAATCTGCCCCAATGAGCGCCATGACGCCAAATGAGGCCGGCCGACCAGGGGCTGGTGGTGTTTGCGGGAGAGGAGAGAGAAATTCTGGATCAAGAAACAAAGCCGAAGGAAAGCTCGGCGGAGCAGACGGCAAGTGCGGACTCATCTCCGCTCTGTAGTCATCATCTAAGTCCTGATGACCACTGTCTAGTCGAGTCTCTAGTAATTGCACCCTGGCAATCAGGGATTCGCGATCTAGTTCAGACGGTTTTATGGACTTCGGGCCTTGTGGATACTGACAATCCTTTCCTAATCGTACACACTGAAAGGATAAGAAGTTAGATAATATCGAGAAGGGCTCTGTGTTGTATCAGAGAGGCATACCAAGGCACATGACGGGAGTTCCTTCGTACACTTGCGCTTCAGCCGCCTTGATCCGGTTAGCTAGCACGCACCGGTCAAGATAATCATGTGATCATACCGACAAGCCCTACAAGCTTGAGGAGCAGCTTTCACCCTCTTCATTGTGAGCAAGTCCTTTCAGAACTGTATCGAAGATAATCGTAATATGGAATGCTAAGAAGTGTTGTCCAGCTTGGCCTCAATCATCCAGGACAATGTGTGTAATGATGTCTATCGAAGTCGAGGGTGATCACAGCAGCGACAAGTCGCATGTGATGATCAAGTGAAGAGTTTTTGAGATTCAGTGTAGATGGCCAGGCAAGATGACATTCGACAAACGGCTGACAGATCACCTACCTTCAGTCTTGCAGAGGGATAATTAGGGTACTTGCTCGAGCTAGGTAACTTGTATGTGGCGAGGTGGGGTTCTGAGACAGAGCGGCCGCTCGTCCGCTCTGTCCGCTCCTCCACTCCGTCCGCTCCGCTGTCGAACTAACGTGTCCTACAGGTTTGTCGAGCCAGAACATAGCTAGTATCACAGCCAGGACTTCAAATGAAACATATTGCATCAGAAATGACTCACTGGTTCTATAATTGATGCCAAGCGGGAAAAGTAAGGGACCGGTCGAACGATCGATCGGGCAGCGATTGCACCTAGCAATTACATGGTAAGTATAAATTCGAGGCCCGTCTTGGTCAGTACAATGTAATCTTCCACAACCAAATCTTCAATCAGCCTTCTCAAAGACCTCTACATCACTTCAATGGCACGGCTTGTTTGGCTCATTACCGGCTGTTCCTCTGGGATCGGCGAGATCCTCGTGCGCCAAGTCCTAGCCCGTGGTGACTATGTCATTGCAACTGCCCGAAGATTGGAAAGCATTGGCAACCTTAAAGAAATAGGGGCACAAATACTACATGTCGATGTTACCGAAGCTCAAGAAGTTCTAAATAAGACCATCTTGGAAGCGAATTCGATTTACGGGAGGATCGATGTCTTGGTGAACAACGCTGCGTATATTGCAACAGGGGCGTGGGAGGATCTCGAGTAAGAAATTGCAACAGAACCATTTCTCTTGCCAGTGATAGTTTCACTAAGATTACGCTAGCGACCAAATACTTCTGGACCAGTTTGAAACGAATGTTTTTGGAGTCATCAGGGTCACTCGAGCAGTACTGCCCTATTTGCGGCAGCGTAGAACTGGAACGATGGTCTTCATCAGTTCTCGGTCAGGGTGGCACGGGGATCCATTTGTTGGCCCGTACAGCGGCTCCAAGTTCGCGCTCGAAGGTGAGGATCTAGGTCACCATACCCCAATGAATCTCTAATTAAGTGGCAATAATAGGCCTAGTAGAATGTCTTAGTCGGGAAACAAAACACTTGGGCATCAAGACTCTGTTGATTGAGCCAGGCCGATTTCGAACGAAGCTCCTATCTCCTGGCAATTTGAAGACTATCGAGTCCAAAATCTCAGACTATGTGGAGCCTTCGAGAGCTTTCAATGCCGGATTAAGTCAGGAAGATCGGACACAGCCAGGGAATCCAGACAGAGCTGTTGAGATCATTGTCGACCTTGTTCGCAAGGAAGGTTGTGCTGCAGATAGAGATATACCACTTAGGCTTCCGCTGGGCACTGACTGCTACGACACTATCAAGGAAAAGTGTCACGAAACACTGAATATCCTCGAAGATTGGGAATCAGTTATCACCAGTACGGACTACTAGGATGAGAGCAGAAGCTCTAGCCCGCGAGGATTACTATGGGGACATAGCGTCCATGTGAAAATCGTATTCCTTACTCGCTTATCTTTTAGAAATTGTCACTATCATCATTGTAAAGAGGGGAAAGGCGTCCTGCAAACCCGTTAAATTCGCGAGTTCAGTCTCTATGTTTCATGTCTATCGTACTTTTCACTACTCCGAAAACACAAGAACTTTAGTTTCGTGTACACTGACATTCTTGAGCACTAAAGTGTCAGTAATTTTGCATAAATTGCGGCCAGCCCAAACATCCCGAACGGTGTATTTGGCTGTTGTGTCGAAGTCAGGTATGCTGTGTAGTGGAATTGTGATATCCGTCGCATTTGCTCCGTAGTTCAAGGCAAGAATGACGTGCCGCGAATTTCCCGAACTAAGAGGTCCGGCCCAAACTTGGGTCTTGTTTTCAATCGAGATGTCCGGTAGGTAATTGACCGCTACTCCTGCATCATCCTGTGAGATAGAAATCACCTCTTTGTTAAGCATGACATCCAAGGATTCCTTCTTGATTTTCGTGACGTCAGCTCCAATGATCAATGGAGATTTCAATGCTGCCCAGAATGAGAAGTGAGTTTGTTCTTGAAACAAATTCATCGTTCCCGTACCAATTTCCAACATGTCCATATCAGCTAGCACATCATTAGAATCGTCGACCGAGATAATCGGAGGCCACTCACCCCATGAACCCGGCTTTTGAAAGCGAGAAAGCTCACGCATTTTCCGTATCATAGTGAGCACACTGACACCAGCATATCCTGTGTTCAGGCAGTAAGCCGTCTGGCACACACCAGAACTATCAGCAGCAAACGAGCTTTTGATGTCTCCAGACATCCGATAAGAATCAGCGAATTGATCAGCCCAGAACCAAGGAAACTGGTTGCCCCACTGGCAGAGTGAGTAGAAAATTTCCCGTCCAGAGTTTTTAAGCGCATCGGCCATTCGCAGAAAGCGTTCTTGGGGAGATAATGTGTTCGCTTGGAAACCACCACAATTGTCATACTTGAGATAATCAACACCCCATGCAGCGTAGGAACTGGCATCGAGTTCTTCGTAACCGTAGCTTCCAGGATAGAACGCGCAGTCGTAGACTCCCGCATCGCTTTCGAGCTTGTTAGATCGCAGTCTTAACAGTGAGGTAAGAGAGCATACCTATAAACCCCAATTTTCAGCCCGAGGCGATGAACATAGTCTACGAGACTCTTGATTCCATCTGGAAACCTTGTTATATTGGCTTGCTGGCGGCCATTTGCATCTCTCGAATAAGCCTGCCAGCCGTCATCGAGGTTAACGTAATTGTAGCCCGCCTCTAATAGACCGGTGTCAACGATAGCTTTGGCAGTTGTCTCGATGAGGCTCTGGTTGATATTGGCCTTGAATGTGTTCCAAGAGTTCCATCCTAATTTCTTTAAGTAAAGTATCTCACATATCATAACATGGAACAAACAGACCCATTTGCGGCTTTGTTGGATTCACCGCGGCATTGCAAGAAGCTGCCACAAGGGCAAGTAACCAAAGCATGTTGGAACTGATTCGCTCACGAACGCGGGTGCCCTCTGCAAAGATTTAGTCGACGGTTTCTAAGGGAAGCCAGTCCTGGCTGAGATTTGACCATTCATTTTACACGACCAGGCTTGCAATTACTCTCGGCTTGATGCCCCGCTCCTCCGTCTCCTCCGCTTTTTCTCCGCACCTGGAGTAACACAACTCTCACCACCCCCTGTGGGGTTCATGGAAACCAATTTCTGCTCCATCCCGAGAATGAGATAGTCCTCGTGTGGTCCTTTTAGAACCCTCCGGAGAATCCCCCGACATTCTCATTCCCCTCACTGCAACCTCACTAGTAGGCTTTTCACAAAACAATCTGCAATTCGCGTTGAACTCGCGAGTCACCTCGCAGATTGGCTGGACTACCGGAGTGCCCAGTCACATTCTTTAAGTCTTCGAAAAGACCCTTTACATGTAGACATTGCGATCTTGATACTCTAGAAGCCGTTCTATCACCATGAAACTTCACTTCCTGCTGTCTTTGTCTCTCACTGGCGTCGCCTTTTGCGATAGCAGTGACCGACAGCCTCTTGCATATGCTGCAGTGCCATCAGGGACTTACGTGCCTCCTAAAAGTCCATCCACTACGACTCTTCTGGATTTCGTGAAGTCGAGAAGTGATCTCAGCAATCTTGCGAGTGTCCTTGAGCAATGCGCAGGTATGATGTTGGCATGATTCATTTAATTGAAAAAAAGTATTCCCTCGACTGACATGGACACGATTCCAGGGTTCTCAGAGGCATTCTCAACCGCCACGACGTGGCAGTTCACATTCCTGGCGCCATCGAATACAGCCTTCAACAACACAGGCGCCTACTATTCAACCTGGGCGGCAACGCCAAAGGGCAAATGGTGGCTCGGCAATGTGCTTCAACACCATTATATTCCGAATTCACAGTTGAAGCGTAGCGCATTCAATTCTACGCTTCGGCGCCTTCAGACTGGCACTTTTCTCTATATCAGTGCACAAGATGTCGATGGACAGGTGATGCTAAACGGGAACTCCGCCATCACAGAAGCCGACATACCAGTGACTAATGTCAGTATGCGAAGCACATTCGCTCAATTCGCCACTAACCGTGTCAACTAGGGACTTGTCCATATTGTTGATCACATCTTGGACCCTTCGGCCCAGATTCTTCAACCGGACTTACCCAAAGTCAGCCAAGCTTTCATCCCGGGGAGCTGTTCAAATCCTGCATTGCCATATTGCTAATAGATCTGTCCTCTGTTTGTACTCGAAGACAATTCTATATGTAGTAATGCAATCATTGGGACTGTACATTTGTAGTCCATAAATATTGTTACTTTGAAGATGAACTTTTCCTTTAGTCATGAGTTGAGTATACGGAAGAACCTTCTGTACAACACCATGAATTCTTCCGCTACTCTTGACCTCGGTAGCCTGTTGCTCAGTAGATACGTATTGGAATCTTGGTCTAGTGGTGCGAGATGGCTGTCCACAAAAGCCTCCGAGCACAACTTAAAATCAAACAGTGCACATTGTAGACCTGCGTTTACCAAGCCGAAAGACTTAGATCCTCAAAAGGCATATTTTACACCAAATTTTCTACGTCAGTAATGATCAGGTCGACAAGAAGCCACCGGAGGTCGTATCAAACGTTACAAAAATCATCTTTTAATATCTCGTGACTGGGATCTTGGACCGGCTAGTACACAACCTGGACAAGTACACCTAGCGCATTGATTTGCCATTGCTTATGAAAAGAGAACTGGAGATCACACGAGACAAAGATTGTGAGCTAGGTGGATGTCAGGCAATACCCACTTGGCTGGGGCGTATGCCCACCCTAGCGGCTTGCCTAGCGGCTTGCCGGTCGCCGCCGCCGTTAGTGTTCCGGACTGGGTTCCGGTACTTGTTCCGGTGCTCCGCAACTAGGTGTACAGTATTGATTTGACCTGTCATCTCGGTGGCTCGGGACAGCGTCTCCAACCCAGTGTATCTCGGACTGATTATAGCGTCGAGCGCCACCAAAATACTTACAGGGCAATCAACTTGTCTCTCCTCAAGAGCCGCCCCAATCCAATTTTCAATCGAGTCGGGATAGCCCAAGTCTCAGGGGTCGTGCAATCATCTAGTCCAGCAAGGGAACAATAACCTAGGACGAGAGCTTCACTCGAAACTATCTAGATATTTCTTGTTTTGCATTGGTAATCTTCAACATTTCAGACAACTAGAGCCCGTGTATTACGGAAAATCGAGATGGGTCATTCGAGGAAGCGTGCTCGTCTTGTTGAAGATGCAATAGAGACGCCGTCTATCAAGCCATCAGTTGATAATATCTTGTCTATCATAAACGAAAAGGAAAACAAGTTACAGGAATTGTATTCAACTTCAGTTGAGGCCAAGATTTGGAAAGTTGCATCAGGGCAACTTTTCAAAGTATGTCTATTTGCACTGCAAATTCGTGTTCAGGTACTAATATGTTTTCAGCCAACTCCTCCAACTTTCATACCGGAATACACAGAGCCAGGGGGATTCGAATATGTGTATAGAGACCTAAGCTTCTGGACGTCTGGCTTCTTCCCTGGCAGTCTTTACTTGCTGTTGGAAAGGCAACGGAAATACCCGCACGTCTTGCATTCGTTGTCTACCAATGGTCAAAGTCTCCATCAACTTCAGTTAGAGTACATAACCCATCTGAATTTTCATAATAATCAGCTAAACGGGAATTTTAGATTTGCATGCAAGTGGTGGACGGAAAATCTCCACCAAAACGCTATACTTGAAGGGACACACGACCTGGGTTTTATGATAACCCCTTGGGCGAAGCTTGCTTGGATACTGAATCGGGACTTTAGAGCTTTTGAAACTCTGAAAACAACAGCAAAGACACTGTCAGCTCGATTCAGCCCTGCTGTTGGTGCACTCAGATCATGGGACACGTGCAAAACCAAAGCCTACTCCTTCCAAGACCCTGCCAAAGACTTCCTAATGATCATTGTAAGTAAAGATTAATAGTTTCCTTTGCTCTTACTGGGGTCTCCATCGCTAACATAAACAGGATAACATGATGAATCTCGACCTCCTTTTCTACGTGGCGGCACAGACGGGAAATAAAGAAATGTACAATATCGCTCTGGCACATGCCCGAACCACCCAACGCTCACATATTCGATCGGACTCCTCTACCATACATCTCGTTGTGTTTGACCCGCTTACTGGCGACGTCAAATCGAACTTAACGAATCAAGGCCACTCTCCGTCTTCCTGCTGGGCACGAGGTCAAGCGTGGGCTATTGCTGGTTTCGCAGAAACATATCACTGGACACACGACAAGTCATTCTTGAGCACGTCGCGTAACTGTGCTGATTACTTCATCGCTCGACTCCCTCCTTCGAGCATTCCACCATGGGACTTTGACGCAGTAGAACGAGAACCAAAGAAGCAGCATCCATCAGATACAAGCGCCGCGATGATTGCAGCTTACGGGATGCTACTCCTACATGAAGCCCTGACAGCTTTGGGAGAAGAGTCTGGCTATCTAGCAGAAGCATTGCGAATTACAGCAGCGGTTTGCGAGAGTCATATAAATCCCCATGCCAAGTTTATTGTTCAGAAGGAGACCATCAAAACGGTCGAACATGGCGCGATGGAGTACGAGGCGCAGCTCGGAGTTGATGTCGGCGAAGTCGAGGCTATTCTGAGTGGTGCCACAATCAACAACTACGAGTTTGCGCCGCGCCGGTGGGCAAATCACTCGCTAGTTTATGCAGACTACTTTTTCCTTCTGGTGGGAAATAAGCTGCTTGAGATGGGTCTAGGCCCGTTCATTGCAGAGGGGACTGACCAGCTCAAGAACAATGGTAACGGTATAGTCAATGGCAAAGCATGATAGATACGACAGCAGTGCATATCGTATAGACATTGCATTAGACTAGGAAAGACAGATTGACTTTTTTGCCCACCTTGTAATAAACAACCCTAAAGATCCCGCTCAGCCCTTATTACACCGTGAATATCGGAAAACGAAAATGGCAAATAAGCCATATTCACGTCATACCAGGAGGCTTATCTACAGGGTGAGAGAACATGCTAACTCGCTGGTTCGGAAGGAAGGAATAGTCCAGGAAAGAACTCAGATCTTCGAACCCCGCGTTGGTGCCATCCACAGACATGCGCCCTGGTTGAACATTATATTCTGGAACTCGATCTCCCCCGTAAATTCCGCCAGGCTGATTCATAGACGCCAATATTGGGGATTGCATAGCAGTCTGGTTTGCGCTTGATGGCTGCGCTTGAAACGCCAGAGGCAACGGAGGGAAGGCTAACGATATGCTGTCTGGTGATTCTCCTTGATCCATCGCAAGTGTGGTTCCATCAGTTAGCCTAGACACCGGCTGTTGACGGGTTGTCCGACTTGGAGACTCTAGAAGATGTGATGCGTTATGTATAGTGCCATTAGGTAGTAAGCTTGTAGGTTTGTTTGGCGTGAGGCCAGATGTTGTTGTCTCCCCCCCTTGATCTTCTGAGTACACGGCTTGCCGGATGTCCAAGGATGCGCCCATCTGCCTTGCATGGAGAAGACGTGAGGCAAACTTCGAGGCGATGTTCTCGCTCGAAGCGCTTGAAACTGGCAAACCATAAGGGCCGTTCCATCTGCGCGAGATCTCCCAAAGGCTGTTCACCAGGGAATCCAATTCTGAAGGGAGCCTAATGTTGTAGTAAGATGAGTGCGCCAACAGCATTCTGCCACAGATGAAGAGACAGAATGCAAACTGGGGATTGGTCAAAATATCAGAGCCTTGAAGGAACTTCTCGGCAATGATTGCAACTTCCGTTGCCGCAACAAGACATGTCTCCGCGCTCGACGTAGAAGGCAACCTGATTGGCATTGATTGCCATTCTAAAGAAGGGTAGGCGACTCCTTGATGTAGGAGAACCACGGCTGTGTTATGTGTGATATGTGCCAGCGTTAGATTGGGGTCCATGATGCCGTCGGGATTTAGTGCACAAGCCTCGCGCCACCGCTCGGGAAGGTATATTTTCCACCTGCGCATAGACTGTTAGATTTCATTTCGAGACTGAGATCTGGAGGTACTCACTGTACAAGACGGAGATCTAGCTGCTTAAATCGCATCAACCATAATTGAACATCCTGTGGCTTGGAAACATCCACCGCCTGCTGTAGGAAGAACGATGTCACCAGACTCAGGCTTTCTGTGGCCTCTATGCAGTACGCAAAGCCTCCCAAGGATTCCTGATCTTCTGATTCGGCTCTGGCACTTGGAAGTACGCTGCTGCCTCTGCTTGTCTGGTCAGAAACTCCAAAATAGGGCGTTGGCGTATTGAGACTGTTGCCATGCTCCCACAAAGCACCCTCGCAAGGCAGACGTCTTTTGACATCGGCACTTGTGAGGGACAGATTCCAGCCTGTGGCAATGCTACAGAAGCGGTCCATCAAAAATACATTCCAGAAGACTCGTCTTCTCTCTTCCAGCTCACTCCAGTCGCGAGCCGGTGGTAGGAATGCTATCCTTTTGATAAGAACCCTCGCATCTGTTGCCGACGACTGGTCTTCATCTTCGACGCTTAGCTGTAGCTGCTCTACAGTCCTTGTCATGCTACCCACGATAGACTATATATTCCACGTTAGCTCTGTGTGAACGCTTCATTCAGACGTACATACCCATGCTGACGGACTGCGCCCACTGCCAATCTACAACGGAGTAATTAGCTTAGTCGAGGGTTCATAGTGAGGGAAAAACTTTGGAAGACCCTACCGTGTCAAAAGCGCATATTATCAAAGCCTGGAGATTCTCTACGGAGAATGACTGCATGCTCTGAAGAATGACTGTTTCGCGGCTCCTCCTAGCAAGTTCCAGTCTCATTTTGGCATCTCCAAGCCTCGGATCATCAGAGAACCGAACGCACAATGAGACAATGGCATGAAATATGGTAGTCAACCGCTTCCGTTGACTAAGATCAACCATGCTTTGACGGAATTGGCGGACGTGTAGCATTGGAATCCAAGGATGTATCCGAAGAAAGTAAATGTCTACTAAGGACGCCAAGAGGTCGTCGGGTAGCGTAACATCACCCTGTTCACCTGTAGTATGGCTTGAGTCTATCACCAGGCCTTGGGTAGGCTCGCCAGTTTCTTTCCATGCATCGAGACGAGGTCGTTTGGGAGACGGAACGGGGCCAGGATCGGCTTCGGTTGCCCTATCTTGCACCTCACTCGAGATGGATGACAGTGTCTTCTTCAGCTGCGCCGTGCAGGCTTGCAATGTCTGACCTTGAAGACGTGAGTCCGTGCTTAGTGAATAGCCCGAGTCTGTAGGACTCTGGGCGCTGATCGCGTCCAGGCACTTCCACACCTGCTGCCAAAGAACACCCTGGCCGAGGAACATATTCTCAAGGGTTGCTTAAGTTCTTGTCAGCAATTCTTGCCGTCGAACAGGTATGCTAGTGAGAAGACCTTACCTAATCTCTGGCTAAGATGCTCAATGGCACCTGGCCTGATGCCAGGCTTTAATTTCCTCTCGTCATAGACACATTCGAGGTCTTCAAAGCGTAAGTAAGCGTTTGTAGGGAGTTGCTTACGCATGCGAGCCCTGGAATCGGGCGCTGTGGAAAGAACGCTGCGACTTACTATACCGCTCACAGTGGGAGCATGGATGGCGCCTTGAACATTTGGCCTTCTTGCGCCGACAGGACTGGCATCTAGGAATCGTTAACTTGGTCTTGCGCGCTGGCTCTTTTACGGTGTTATTTTGTGACCTACGCAGGTCCGTCCTCCTTCGCCGTGGCTCTTCGCTTCTTGCCGAGGCCAGCTGCATCAGGCGGATTCTCTTCACCTTCGGAGCCGGATACCTCCTCCTCCAGTTGCTCAGCGAGGTCTAGCATGATGATTCGGCTCTGCTTGTTCACCCAATTCAAATCCCGAATGGAATCTCCTAGACTGTCAAGTAGGGCTTATAATCGACTAGTTCCTGGTAACAATGCACACTTGGCTTCGGCTTGAGAGGATGAACTTCGGCTTGGTAGTCACAGATAGATAGGAAGATAGAAGCGCGTCGGTGCAGCGGCAAGAGTGTTGAAGCAGAGTCACGCGTGAAGTCGGTTATCAATGGCCATAACACGTAGTAGGTTCGAATTACACGCCCACAAAAGAACCGACGGCGTAACACAATACCGACACAAGCCCTACCGGAACGGCATGCCTGAGGATCTGTGTGATGGCAAAAAGGAGATAAGATAGGTAAGAGGTTCGCCACTCGATCAACTCGTCAGTCCTTACTATCTCCCTAAGCGTTGCGGTGGTGTTTGGCTCGTTAGTCGTTGTTCTTGGATGTGCATCAGGGGGATGGAAGGATAGAGGGCAATCGCCTGTTTCCTCGCCCGCTTCCCCAAAAACGCCCTCCTGGACTAGCGGGTGTGGGGTCCACATCTCATCATTAGCGTTCCAATCTTCGTCTGCGCTCGTGCTCGTGAATAATGTGGAGGATGCGGGGGGCATTTCCTAAACTGGCCTAACGTCTCCTACCCCAACCTGATCCGATGCTGTGGCTCCGGGCGCCGGGCCATCTCCCGGACACACCGCCGCATCTTGCCCACCGTCTCGGAAAAAGCCAGGCAGGATCGTTGTCGAGAGAGCCAGCGCGCCAGCAGATTCCCCGGGACTAAAGATGGGCCAGGGTGCCGTTCTTGCCGCCGGGATAGCCTGCGGACGCACTCTGGACCCTCCCTTCAGATTCTGACTTGATTCTGGAGTCTCTGGAGTAACTGGAGTACGCTTTCCGGGGGCCGCAACGCCCGTCTGCTGACTCCTCATCGGCATACAACGCTGGTTCTCCCCAAGTAGATAAACCTGGCTTGTTTGCAAGGGACCACACGCACTCCAGGAACACTCCCTGTCCAACCGAGCTTGTTCAATAAGATACTTAGCCACGCAGCAGTATCAAAAGCCTTGCCTTCGCAAGTAGCGGTTGCTTTCTAGAAAGCATTTATCACAACATCTACGCCAGGCCATACGTCTTAAGAGATAGACAGAGTCCATCAACATGGACAAACACGAGACCACCACCTCTCCGGCCCATGATGAAAACGCCATCACTCCTGCTGCGGACCGCGTGCCAGAGCATCATGTCGACCACGACAAGGAGGTGAGAGCATTGCCGCGATGTCCATTCATTCTATTTCCGGCAAGTCACTAATGTATTCTAGACCGCCGAGTATGCTGGACGCGAGGCCATCTATGTCGACGAAGAGACCAACAAGAGACTGTTCTGGACGGTCAACCGACGCATCCTAGCTTGCATGCTTGGTACTTATTTTTGCCAATCTCTTGATAAAGGAACCCTGGGCTTTGCGTCCGTCATGGGCATCCAGAAAGACGCCCATCTTCATGGTCAACAATACAGGTAAGCGCCCATGATGCTATCAATGTCGAGACTTCTGAGGTGTTGTCCTCGCCGAGAAACCATTCGCCGCTGACAGGAATGTAGCTGGCTGGGAACAATCCTCTACATGGGAGTCTTGGTGGGCGAGTACCCTACCAATCTTCTCCTCCAGAAGCTCCCCGTTGCAAAGTATCTTGCAGTCAACGTGTTCTGTTGGGGTGCCATCGTGGCTTGTTCGGCTGCCGCCAAGAATTTCGGTGCTCTCATGACCGTTAGATTCCTATTGGGAGTTTTCGAGTCTTGTGTTCAGCCATCTTTTATTATCATGTGAGTTTGGCCTTTTCACGATCCGGAATAGTGATGCTAACGAGCTTAGGACGTCCATGTGGTATACTAAGCGAGAGCAATCCGTCCTGACATCCCTGTGGTATTGCATGACGGGTGTGCAACTAATGGTATGTTTAAGAGAAGGACATTAGAAGTCACCCAAATTCCCAAGCTTACATGTGTAAAACAGGTCGGAGGCATCATTGCCTGGGGCACATCACACTACAAAGACCACGCCATCTACTCATGGCAGCTTCTTTTCCTCGTGCTTGGATGCGCGACATGCGTTTGGGCTTGCTTCATTGGCTGGTGGCTCCCTGACAGCCCAGTCCGAGCCAAGTGCTTCACCGAAGACGAAAAGCGCTTGATGATCGAGAGAGTCCGTGCCAATGAGACAGGAATCCAAAACAAAACATACAAACGATACCAGATGCTCGAGGCCGTCACGGATCCTATCATCTGGTGCTATGTATTGCTCCAGATCACTTCAACGCTTGTCATTGGTGGCTTGGGTGTTTTCTCCAATCTGATTATCTCTTCCTTTGGCTTCACATATCTCCAGACTCAGCTGTTGAACATTGCTCAGGGCGCAGTAACCATTATAGTGATGGTGGGCGGTGCTTCACTCGCAACTTGGACTAGGCAGACGGCCTGGGTAATGCATGTAAGTTCGATCTACACCATATTTTGTTGACGAGTACGCAGCTAATAACACATCATGCAGGCTTGGACTATGTTCGTAGACATCCATCTACGTCATCCTGACTATGCTAACATCTGAGTAGTCCTCCCATTATTGGAACGGCGGTTATCTACAGTATTCAGCCCACACATTCTACCCGGATTGGTCTGCTCATTGCTTTCTATTGCACTCAATTCTACCTGGCAGAAGGTAATCTCATCTTCTCTCTCATCTCACGAAATGTTGCCGGCCAGACCAAGAAGTCAACTACGCTGGCCATTACCTTCGTCGCATGGGCAGCAGGGAATATGACTGCACCGCAAGTAAGTCCATTAATTTCGCTTCTTTTAACATTCTACACTCCAGCCGAAGTCTCCCCGTATTAACAAGATTCTTTCAGATTTTTCAGAGCAGCGATGCTCCACGCTACCGCAAGGGATTTACCGCGCACTTCTGCCTTTACGTGTTGTTTAACATCATTCTAGCCATACTGAGGATTCTTCTAACCCGACGCAACAAGGCCAAGCGCGCCGCCGCCGCTGCCGCATTGGTTGTCGAAGCTTCCGCGACTGATCTGAACAAGGTGGATGAGAAGATCTCGCACTCTCATGCATTTGAGGATCTGACGGACAAGGAGAATCCTGATTTCCGTTACGACTTCTAGAAACCTGTCATACAGTCTTGAGTAGCGCTTCCAATTGGCGAAATCGGGGTCAGAGGGGTGACGGAGCTAGATCTGGGGACCTTTCTAGGATAACCCAGATCTAGTATGGATTCAAGCCCAGCTATTTGTGTTTTGAGTCTATCCATATCTGTGTCTATCAAGTAGCTTTCTCCACTTTCGCAGGTAATTGATGTAGGTGTTAAAAGTCCACACGTTCAACCCAGGCAGAATTTGCGCCGAATCTCTAGATTAATTCCTTCGAGTTAAAATCTATTAGAAAAACATTCAAAGCCCTAACCACCATATCATTGCAGATGTCACTAGTGCTTTTTGCTTACCCTTCCGGATCCAGTGCGTCACGCAACTGATATCGGCCCAATAACCGAGCGCATACCATTGATATTCAACGACGCTCTAGGAGCCGACAGTCCGAAGACATCATTTTCCGCCCAACAACAATTCTTATAAATAAAATGGCATCATTCAAGCAAAGCCGCTTTATCCCCTCTCAAGATTCGATTCCCAATGTCAAACGTGATGCGCTTCAAGCATTTCATGTACTCAAATCAGGCGGGGTCGTGATCGTCCCAACTGATGTCGGCTACGGCATCGTATCGAGCAGTGCCGAGGGCATTGAGAGAGCCTTCGCAGCTAAGAAGCGCAAGCCGGGACACACTCTGGGCATCATTGGGTCCTACAAACAGCACACAGAGCTCCATGTTCTCGGTGAAACGCCGGAGGCGAGCGCCAAGTTGTTTGAAATGACCCGGGTCCTGACTTTAGAGTTAGGAGGTCTCGTCGCATTTACGGCCAGATATCATCAGGACCACCCGAGATTGCGACAATTAAGCGACGAGACCTTGCGGCGAAGCACAAAAGGCGATACGATGGGCATCGCGATCCCGGAGGGTCCATTCCTAACCGAGCTCGGTCGCTTGAACGATGAGGATGGACAACTAATGGTCGGTTCGAGTGCAAATTTGACAGGCCAAGGCCAGAAATTCAGGGTAGAAGATATTGAGCCGGAAGTTCTCCAAGCAGCGGACTTGATCGTTGACTACGGGCTCCAGAAGTGGCACTTGTATGAAAGAGCAGGCACCATTCTTGATCTCACCCAAATGCAGGTGAAGGTGACTCGCATGGGTGCAAACTACGAAGTACTAAGGGAAAGGATGAAGCGTTGGTTTCAAATCGAGCTACCAGAAGATCCTGAATGGAAGACAGATGGTGTCAAGCGTATAGGCATATCAATCAAAATCGACAAAGACTAGACTCATATTAACTTTGCTATATTCTAATTGAAGCTCGATGTCAATCCTCATTGACAAAGATCTATCTGCATCTATACATGGCTCTTGCCGTAATCTGAACGCCTCACAACGCACATCGCTTGTGATCTATGAGACAAGGTAGATGTTCGAGAACTTGGAGTTCGCTCTAGCATGACGCCCCAAGGTCGATAAGTTGAGACAGTCCTATTTGGCAATTTAGACTTTCTGCTTCTCGAGCACCATCCCAAGTTCATCATGTTTTGCGCCATCAACAAATCCATTCTTCGCGTACAATTTCCGTCCTGGTGGGTCTGCAAATAACGAGACATAAGGATCGCCTTCGGCGGCGTTTGTCTTGATATACTCCAGGAGATTCTTCAGTATTGCATCTCCGAGGCCTTTCTTCTGGTGTTCAGGCAGAACACCCATGTCAGCGATATGAAAATACCACCCCCCATCTCCAATGATGCGCCCCATTCCGACAATTTGACTTTGCGATGAAGGCTGAGAAGGGTCCTGATACGCCGCGAAACAGCCATACCAGCTGCCTGTGACTGCGCCCACAGCTTGGGCTTCCGTTCGGGCAGAGAGCCCTGAGGCGACACGGATCTGTCGGTAGTCCGCAACTGGTGGGAAGCCAGCGTGGATTGTGTATCCGTCGGGAAGCGGGGTAGGCGGCGTCATGACTACAGAAAAACGAAGTCGCGGAACAGTCTTAAGAGGTCAATTAAAAATTGAAGAATGCTCTGTGAATATTTTGGAGGTCTTTGATCCAGTTATACAATCAGCTACCGCATCGGTGTTCGGCGTGGCCGATTGACTGCCTAGAATTCTCGGCACTCGGTTTGAGCCACTATCGTTTCACCGCCGATTAATCGCGACATTTTGTCATTGCTATGTGAACATCGGAAATCACGAAACTCACTTTTTCATAAATACATGCACTGTGTCTTCAAATTAAAGACAATGTAAGTACTTTCTGCTAAGTACACATGCAATTGAGGGCTTTGCGTAAGAATAAATAGTGTCTGAGCTGCAACTCGTCTCACTCCCAACTCTCTCCCACTCTAGTAATACCCTCTGCTCCTCGCATAATCAAAGCTACTTAATGGTCTCGTGGTTATCACTAGTAGACTCAAACCGAAAACGGCTAAGGCGGGTGGTGTCTCCAAGGAGGCCCCCTTCCAGGCGGGGGGCGACCACGCGGCGGTGTTGGACGAACTGGAGATGGACGGACGGGAGACGGACGGACGGAAGACGAGCGGGCAATCGTTGGTACTGATACTACACTACTTGACTTGATGAATGGGATTGTTTGAGTCCACGGCGAATCGGGAATCCTCGAAATAGTAAAGGTTGTCGTGGGGATTGGCGGATCGAAGGGGAAAGTTTCCGTCTCTGTTACTTTGGAAGTACTCAATATCGGGGTAGCAATCGTGGCACCAGTTGTCGACTTCACGGTTAAACTCGGAAGGATCGTAACTCCTGTGCTTACAACTGCGGCCGTGGAGTTGCTTGGCAAGCTTGACAACGAATGAGTTGGCTTCGGTAACGTCGTGACACCAGTGATAACTGAAGCTGTGCCACTCAAGGATGATGCAATCTGCGTCGAGCTAGGCTGAAAGGTATATGCTGATGTAGGTGAAGTACCAGGTGTCTCTTGACTAGTCACCGTAGTCTGCGGCGGTGTTGCAGTAGCCGGATTAGAACTTGAACCTGGCGTTGCGCTGACTGTCGGAGCGCCTAGAGATTGAACCAATGCGGAAAACTTTGCTGCCGGAAGCTTCGCAACACTCAAGTCGTGATCGAACTTGCTTTTGGCCGTATGAGCAGGAAATCCGCTAGTATTGCTTGCTGGATTTGTGGGCGGTCGGGAGCTCATTGCCCAGGCGAATGAGTTCGTGCCATTTGGGTTGAGTGAAGTGCCTTCCCACGAACTGCATCCGGTACAAAGCAAATCAATCTGCCACGTAGAAGTATCTTTCGAAGATCGTAGAACCGTATAGGTTGCGCCTGTGTATGCCCCCGGTAGGGTGTGACCTCTGTAGCGATGGTTAGTTCATAATCCATCAACCTCTAGGACAAGTTGCGCTCACGTTGCCCATCTCGAGGAAACAACTCCAGAATTACCGTGTGGCCAGACCACAGTCAAGGGGTTCTTGGACATTACTCCACCCCAGGCAAGTCCTGCCCATCCTATAGTCGATGGGGCAGAAATTTGAAGAAGTATGTCGAAAGAGGCACTTGGCGTATCCGGAATGGCAATACGATAACTGATATTCGAGTTTGGTGCGATGAATTCAGAATAGCAAGTTCCATCCGCAGCGCAGTACTTCAATGTCTGTGTTTGTCGAGGTCCAACCCCCACAGCTAAAGTGAGACGTATGGGTAGCAGGAGAAGCACTCCTAGTGCTAGTAATATGGCCATGATGGCGCTACAGAGGCGACAAAAGTCGGACTCACATTCTCCTTTCAAAAGCGAGAAGGTCCAACTACAGGAATCCGAACTCTATATTTATATAGGTTTGTACAGTACAAGCGTGGCGATTATTTCTGGTTTCCCTAGCCTAGTTTTCCTCTATGTAATGCCCTGGAGGTGGTGACTGGGGCTCGTCGTATAGCCGGACCGACGACTCTTACGGCTTGGAATTGGTCTTGCAAACATCGAAGCCGATATCCGTCTGAACTGAATGATATATTCACAACAGCCGCCAAGCATTCTACCCCCGCAAGACTACAGGCTTGCCCGTTAGCAGTCTAAGCTTCAGCAATGGTGCAAGCACCTGGTCCGCATGTAGTGACCCAATGAGTGATGCGTAGATACCAATCAATCAGCCCGTACAAAGGGCTTCGTTGCGGAGAAGAACATCATCGTGGGGGAAGTCCGAATTAGCCGCCGCTTTCTGCTTGTCGACGGCAACTGCGAGCTCGGGAAAAGGCAGTGGGCGGTTGGGGGGTCCCATCTTGTTTGGGTGAATAGGGTAAACCAACGGCATCAAACATTCACCAACCGCTCGCAACACGCTGTACGAACGAACCCTTGTTCGCTCCTATCGAAGGTTCAAAATATATAGAGCTCAGTCAGAAAATTCCAGGTCACATCCAAGCTTCTCGTCCAATAGAATGCACTGGATTAGTATATAACAGCGACTTTCTATGAACTACGTAATTGGCAAAAGAGTATATTGCCTGTGAGGACAACTCCGGATTGGTTCCATAATACAAGTCACTTGTTCCCCACCCATGTTCGAAGACCGAGTCATAATCAACTCTTCAAAGACGCCGAACGCCTAGTTTTTGCTCTCTGTATAGGTGTGCTCAGTAGGGAAGAGCGCCGCCGTACCGTTAATCCTGCTCGCAGAGTGGTCTTTGGCGAGCTGGTAGCGGCCTCCACTAAATGCAGATGCAAATCTCTGTTGTGTCAACGATTGAGAAGCGAAAGTGCGACAGCATTGGATAGATTAACCGCGCTGCTTCATCGTATGACACCTATGTTATGCACTGCAATGATGTGTCTAAATTCAAGCCGTGATTGTCTCCCCGTGGTGGATTCATAGATTCCGAATTACGGATGCATCTTATGCATGAGCTCCCTTTTCTGTGAAGGACGTGATGCAAAGCCGAGCTTTATGACAGAACACGGGCAATCAGCTGCCTCGTCGCAGCCATCTGTTCTGCTTGAGCACGACCGTTGATCCTTGGTTTTGACTCGTCCGTTGCCTCCGTTGGGATGTAAAAATCGTATCTGTCTGGGAATAGGATGATGTTGGCTAGTCGGACGACCTCGGCCTCGCCATCAGACCGCGACGAGATGGATTTCCTGTCCGAATCTAGATCCATCTTATCGTCCTTATCTTCATCTTTGGAAACAACAGCAGCTGTGCCAGATTTGGCGGCGTCGAGTTCCCATGGCGCAAGTCCCATGGCGCGCAGACCATCTTGGCCCCCTACAGCCGCAATCTCGTCCTTGCCCGGGCGGCCCTCGTGGGGCGCTTCAGTGCCTAGGCTTGAGCCAATGCTGTCGAAATCTGGGCCGGGCTGTCCGAGCAGGAACGCTTTCCTCTGCCGAGCGAGGAAGAGCGCGTTGGTCTGAGTCAGAGGGCAAGCGGGAGTGTACATGAGCATAGACGGCGACGAAGACTCGCGTGATGGCGTGCCTGGTTTGCTAGCGCCGGCGGTCAGTATGCTATACGCCTCATCACAGTGCCAGATGACATAGTCGCCAGCGCGTAGGGTTGGTATCTCGACGAGGGACTTGCGCAAGCGCAGGTGCGGGTGCCACAGCTCCGTGATGCGCTGCGCATGGCCGGGCACGGCGCCATGAATAACAGTCGTCTGCTCCGAGTCGAGGGTCCAGTTGTCTGGATCCAGGAAGGCCTCCCACTCGGCGACAGTCTCTGGGCTGGCGCTCTCATCGTCGGGCAGGGCCGGCAGCTTTGTCTTGGACGAGAAAAAGGGGCGCAGCAGGAGATAGGCGACCACGAGCTTTGGCGAGGGCAGCACGCGTATGCTAGCCGGCTCACCTGAAGTGAGTGCTAGCACGCCCTGGAACATACGGAAAATGCTACAACAGCCATCTCCGTTGTACAGGTCGGGGGTCACGCCGACGCGGCCAGCGGGATCCCAAGGGTCAAATTCCTCCCAATCTCCACGGAAGATGGCCTCGTAGGCGCCACCCCGACCATAGCCGTCGGGCTCCCAGCGCTCAAGGCTGCCGCTGTCGACCTGAGCGATGAGGGTCGAGCCGGCGCTGGCCTGCAGGCTGTCAGCGGCAGAGTTGCCGTTGACTGGGGGAGCATTACTACCCATGATACTGCTGTCGTGGATGCGCAGACGGTCAGCATACGAGATGGGAAAGCGCGTGGCAATGCGCGATAGGTCAGCGTCTGCACCCTTGGTCTCCCAGAAGGACATGGCCCATTTCTGCACGCCTAGGACGCTTGGATGAGCGCGTATGGCGACCTGGGCCGGCGTCCAGAAGAGGTCGAAACAGGTGGGATCCTGGGGCGGTGGCGGCTTGATTTGATCACGGTTCTTGGTAATGTACTCGCGGGTCTCACGGATCCAGTTCTCGGCGACATCGCTGGAGACGACGCCTCTAACAACAGCCACGCCGTAACGCTTCAGGCTGCGCTCAAACGGCGCCACCTTGGCTGGGTCGTCAATGTCGGCAAAGTCAATGATGGGGATGAGGTCTGTGCCGTGGGCTTGGATGTGAGCAACCTCGCTCTTGATGGCGGCGAGCAGGCGACGCCACGAGGCCATGACGGCCGTCTCCTTGCCCTGGATCAGGCGGCGCTTGATGTTTGCGAACCGCGTGGGTAGCGGGATGGGCTCGGAGCCGTAAAAGGACTGCACCGGCGGATCCATATTGTTAATCTTGGCAAAGACCTTGCGGTTGGGTTTGGAGATGCGATGCTGGCTCCTGCTCGTGCCCGGAGGATGATATTGCTGCGGTGTGTTCAGAGCAGCAGCAGCATTGGTGTTAGCCGCAGGCGACGACTCTACAGAGGCTCCGGATGCAATCGCACTTCCGGCGCCTGGAATTGGAGAGCCCGAGCCAGAAGCAGGCGCAGATGCAGATGCAGAAGCAGTCGCAGAAGAGGCAGCAATGGTTGTAGGGACAGTGATGGTGGCGGCCGTCATTGTCTTGCTGCTACTGCTGATGATAGCACCAATGTTCAGGTTACCGCTGCCGGCGCTCGTCGCACTGCTGCTACTGTTGTTGGTGGTGCTCGTGGTGCTGGTGGTGGTTGTCCTCCTCGAGGAACGGCGGATCGGGGCCCTGTGGCCACTTATCCTCAGCGACGAGGCGCCAATCGCCAACGTTACAGGCTGGGAGACGGGCATTTTGATTGGAACGGCCAGAAACGGCGGCGGCGGCTGATGCCCCTCCTCGTCCCGGGGGCATGCAATACCGTTATTAGTCGTAGTCTTATTAGTCTTGTTAGTGGTGGTGGTGTTAGCAGCAGCAATGTTAATATTGGCAGTGTTAAGATTGCCCTGGCTCTGGCTTTGTCCTTCTTTGCCTTCTTTTCCTCTTCTTCGCTCCTCCTTCTCCTCCGCTGCCCGTTTTCTCTTCCTCTCCTGGGGCTCCGTCTTTTCGGGGCGGGCCCTTATAAGGGGCTAAACTCTTTCTCGCGGTCTTGGTCTGTCTGGTCTGTCTGTTTGCCGGTGCCCTCAATTTCCTTCGCTCTCTCTTCTTGCTCTTTCTGCTCTTTGGTCTAGACCGTCTTCGCCTTGGCAGATAGATCAATCACTTGTTTGCTTAGTTTCTCGAAGACAAGCAATACTTGTGTCATTCACCCGTCACTGAGTTACACCTTCTTGCTCTTCCACGATATTCCCTTCTCTGTCTCTTTCTCTCGGTGCAGGCACTTCTCACGCCTTTCTCTCGCCTCTTGATTCGCTGCTCAATAGCTGCCCAGAAATTGCCTGGCCCCAGTCGTCCCAACGCGGGGTAACAGTCCCCGTCCCTGACGGAGCTTCCTGGTGCCCAAGGGGCAAGATGCGTGCCACCAGCCACTCACTGTACTGTGCAGTACATACACACTTGCAGTGGGGGGAAGGGGTTGGTTGACCTTGGTCTCGTGCAAGCTGTGCAGAATAATACTTCTGGGTACTGCGAATGTTGTCCTCCAGTATTCGGTCCTGTCTTGTCTTGTCTCTCTCCAGGTTCCCCCGTTCCACGTCCAGATCAGCTCATGTAAGTGCGATTGGCCTGTAAAAGCCCCGAGTTCAACAAGCTATCCAGATCTGGCGAAACCCGAGCAAAACTACCCAGGCTGGATGGAACAGTGCAGGATCGCCTAGCGATGTAGGTGATTATAGCGCCGCCTCACCCTCCTTTGCAAATTTAGCGGTACAGGCACGGCGCCAAATCATGTACTAATGATCGGTGTTATTTCCTTGCGTCGTGGTAGTGGTGTTTGGAGACAGGTCGATCGCCCTACTTGCACTGCAGAATCTCTGATGTGCTGTACAGACAGACAGATGAGAATTGTACATACATGCACAAAGATGCTCGTTTTAACTTGATCCGTCGGGTTCCAAAGAGATCAGATAACCCAAGTCTTTTTTGTAGTTCGGACGCGGATGTGGACAGCTGACCAGTAATGATTGCCGGCAGCAGAGAATAGAAGAGCGAGATCCGCAACGAAGCGAGCTTGTTATTCCAGATTGGTCTTCTGATTGTAGTTGTTGGAGAACTCAGATGTGAATTGCCATCGCTGTCGTCTTTTTCTGGTCAGAACCCTCCAGCATCTCTTTTCAAGACGGTGGCCCAGTGGCCTACGGGGGCTGGTGGATGTGGACAGTATTTAAATGTCCGTCTCCATATATTAACATATCAAATGGCGAATTTAGCTTGCTTCTGGTGTTGACGGGTGGACTGGGCCCTGGAGCCGGCGCAATCTGTCGACTCTGGCTTTGCCATCCCTCTGTCTTTTTGCTCTCGTGCTCGCTTCGGCCCAGCTGTCCACTGTTTCCACGGGACCAGCCAGGTACCATGTATCAGACATGGGCATCAGCGATGGGCCTAGAGGACATGGGGGCTAATCATGTGGGTATAGCGTGCAACTCTGTCTGTCTACACTATGTATGGAGGTATGTATGCATGTATGTCTACTGTACCGTGCCTCTCCTGCCGCCATGTCCTGGCCTGGGAAGTTTGCAATGTCCCAATGCGACCGCGAATGGCGGCTCGCGTTGGGGAGTATCAGGGTTAGAGCATCCACCAGTCGTAGCGTACGTGACACTCGATGGGTGCCCCCGTTGTGACTTGGCCGGGTACGGTCTTCATCCCGCGTTTAATTGCAATTAAATCGATCAATGAGAGGTAAGGATAGGCCGTTGTTCATAGTCCTATTGTTATTAGCGATAGCCACATGTGAGCCAAAGCAGTCGAATCCACCGATCCAGGTAGGTAACTTGTCAAGGTCATTGAGGGACAGACATTGTACATACTATAGGAGTAGCACGCTTAGAGAACCAGTCTTGCCTCTGTCCGCAAGAGTATCGTCCCACTACGCCGGGCTGACGCCGCTACGGAAGCGGTTATTGGCCAGTACACTATTCAGAATCAGAGAGACCAGCATCGTCTCGCCGGCCAAACCGCCCGACTACCCTCAAGCTACCCCTTCCATGCTCGCCAGGCGGCGGGTGGACGTACCTCACCGGCCGAGGATGCAAGTCAATGTACCATGCCGTACCCAGGAAGCACCATGGGCCTGGCCCCCTGCTTGGTGGGATGGACGGAGTGTGTCTCGCCCCACGCCTACGGCCCGTCAAACCGTGGCCAGAAGCGGGCTGACGGGATGCCACACCCACACTTCGAGAAACACCTCTGGACCGCCTCTTCCTACTGGTTGCACCTTGGAGGTGCCTTCAAGGCAATTGGAGTCTAGTCTAGTTCACGCGGAAGTTTAAGCTAAGCTACAAGATGTCCTGCACCATACTGTGCCTAGTGCGTACAGACCCTCCGGCCCTTCTGTGCGAACATGTTCTCGGCGTCTTGGGATTTAGAGTACAGTACCTAGGTACCTGACAGCAAAGCCTACGCTTCATCGAATTCGGGGTCCAGCTTCCTCATCCCCCGATAACATTTTATCATTTGTTCAATTGTGGTAATGAATCCAGTAGCCCCCGCCTTACAGGCTCCGCTGGTCTCTCGGTTAAGTTGTAAGTCCAGACTAGGTACAGAGCAATGCCTGGTGCTCATCTCCCGACGGTGTTTAACGCCCGAAGTTTAGCCAGTTACCCGATACGCTATTTCCCATCCCAGGAAGCCTGGAATTGGCCGTTCAAAGCACATTGGTTTCTATTGATCTCAAAACGTGTGTCCTCATATCATTGCATTGTCGCTAATCATGCAATCCTCTGAGTGATGAGCTAACCGCACGGTTTAGATGCCGTTACTCGAGTACATGTTATTTTCACTCTTGCTCTCGGGCAATAAGGTTGTGCTTCCCGGGTGGCAAGTAGATAGATCCTAGAGCGTATGGCCTCCCTATGCCATACTTTCTTTCATACACATTTTTGCAGTCGTCCCGAGGACCTAGTGGGCCTAACTCTAAAGGAAATAAAGGATCGCTCGTGTCTTATGAATGCCACATACCACGGAAGATGTGGCTGAATGGGTCAGACGCTGCGTAGATCGAAGCCGAACCTTCGATGTAAACCTTGTTACGCCCCGCCGCAGCCTCTCTAAAGCACAGAAGGTACCATGTTCGATACGCGATGTACTTCTCGTCTTGTGTCCAGAATGACTCTCTCCAAGCAATACACCGTATTCCACGCTATGTTTATCGGCGCAGTCCTCATTGGTGCTCTCACAGCTTTGAGAAGTTCGGCGATGGGATGACGCTCGTTACAAAAGGGATATGAGGGGTGCATTTACCCAAGTATGTTCGGCCGATTACAAGGACTGCCCTCTATGAGCACGAATCTAGATCAGGTCCCACTCTTACCCAAATTCTTCCGTTACACGACTTGCTCCAGTGCTTGCTATTGAACGAATCTGGGGGTGGCGGAGCTGCGTTCCCCGTGAATAGACACTACATAGTACCTTTTGAAAGCCATTCGTTCCCATACCAAGTGGCCGCGTGCTAGCTCCCCCATGACCACGGCCGCCCGGTTGAAATCACCACTTGGCAATAACCCTCCAATCCGACATCAGATCTTGACCTTCGAATCTCCATCATAGAGCTACATAGAGTAAATACTGTCCAGAACACGACCCGTTGAGGGTAGCCTAGGTCCCCTGTCAGATCTGTGGACCTCCGCATTCAAAAATCTGGGCGACCCGTCGGAGTAAGCACGGCTAAACGCCCCTGTCCGCTGTTATTGGCTTCTCATGCGCCATCCGCTGTCAAAGAGAGAAATGTCCAAGTGCGCCAACCTTACCCGGACGATCCATGGCGCGGTTTCCCAGACAAGGACGACCGATCTACCTGATACATCCGGAACTGGTGCCGAAAGGCCCCTTGGGTCTAGTGGAATCGTGTGGTAAGTACTCCATGTACTGATGGCCGAAAACAGCGTCTTCTAGGCTTAAGCCAGGACCGGCATATGATGGCTAGCACGAATTTGCCAAAGCTTCGCGATGTGTTATTTGGATCACGCTCTGAAGGGCCAGAATATTCATTCTTACAGCTTCTGACCAGCATCACCTCGGGAGTTCCACTATGTATGGAACAAATTTTCTGGGCTCAGTTGCATCCTTTTCCGAGACTTGGTCTTTTCCAGTTTACGGCGGTGTACTCTTTGATGTTTTGCTCTCAATTATACATGCGTAATCATTCGTATGCAATCAATCCGATACATCCAAGCCGTTCCTATTGACTATCATTTCCTGGCCGCGACTGTCAATAATAGCTTGCCAGTATTGATTGACCTTAAGCTAATTACATCCGTTCTGACTTCTCACATAAATGTACGTGGCTGTGGTCGGTACAAGGCGTCCACACACATAGCATCAAGTCCAAAGCCAGTATAACGAAGATGCCTGCCCATTATGGAAGCATAACCTACGAGGAAAGGATACGGATCAGGTCTAGGCAAGACGTATTCTGAACAATCATCAACGTTGATATTTGACGATGCCGGCATTGTTCCCATCTTATCTGGCCATCCCTTTGCTGCATCCATGGTTCAGGTCGCTATCCCGTGTGATAATCTATCCAATTCATGACCTTAGCAAAAGCTAAGGTTTGGTGTTGGGCGGCCTTGCATAATGAACAAGTTGTCTCTAAAATCTCTATGGTGTACTCAGAAAGTTATGCGGAATATAACTCGCGTCTCTAAAGCTTTAGATCATGGAGTGGCTTCTGATACTTGTAGCTAACCCTCAAGTCTCAGTTAATCACGAGTGGACAGCTCGGCCTCCTATTTAGGGGTACTAAACTCATGGTTATTCGCGCTCTTTGACGTGCTCCTCATTTGAAAACATTTGATTTGGCTTATGGTTATTCATCAGTACTATTTTGTGACAAGTAGCCTGCCGAAAGCTGGACATATTTGAGATCCACTACACGTGTCTAGCATTAACCTATTGCATGCTAGTCAACCCGGAGAAATATATTTGAGGGTATGTTCTTGACCCTGACCTATTCAAGGATTATATTGTGGCCTGATGATCAGTAAAACTGTTGTGTCAATCCTAATCTCGCTCGGATACCTGACAATCTCATGCAAGCTTGACAGCAGCTGTTCTAGGGATAGTTTGAGAAAAATATAAGCTATTTACAGCTATTGAAAAGCCACAATACACTCTCTTAAATACGTCGAATCTGGGTAGATTGCTATTTGCCATCTAGAAATGTTCCAGAAGTATCAGTGCGGTATCTGAGTTTGTCGAGACGCCTGGGGTGTGATGAAGAACACCCGGTAATTGCTCTTTAATATTCAAGTAGCCCAAGAGCTTGAGTGGTGTCGAGATCTTCATTTAGATTACTTTTCTTAGTCATTCACCATTCAAAGCTCCTAGACTTATCTCTCGAACCCATCCTTGGTTGAAGAGGCCGATAGTAGGGGCCGGAGTACAATGCTTTCCCAAATTCGAAACCGTAGCGTTTTGGGACTTGTTACCCGAGTGCCACATAAGTTCGTGATCACCTAGTTCGAGAAAGAAATGCTCACAACTATTCAACCTAGCCTTTTACTCGAAGGCGTTTGTCAGCTAAGATTGCTCAGATCTCCAAAGTCCCAGTGAGTTTAAACTTCAACACCAGCTCATATATCACCATTGTTCAATGCGGGTTATACAGTTTTCTGTCCTCTCGGCTCAAAGATATTGTCACTTTGCCCTCCCTGTACGTCGATGGACAGGTCTTATCTATAGTCTTCATTTACTCTCTATAGTAGCCCACGGTAGTGAGACTAGTTCAGTGCATCAGCGGGCGCAGGCTTATGGTAATATGAGCGCATATAAGGCCATAAATTAGAATACTAATCTATATAGCTTAAAATACCGATACCGCTAGTTGAAGTTTACCTCCGATATATAGGCTACATTTAGTCAACGTGGTTCGAATAGAAGAAATACATCGGAAAATTTTTGACCCTTTACGAGACGAACCGGTGTATCCGTCAACCACTCGTCTCACAATACCTCAAATTTAGCAAGCTGTGTCTAAATTCACGGATCAAGGGTATCGTAGAGACGACACAGCAAGTTCCTTCACGATGATAGCTGCGATACCAGAGAGTTACATCCTATGAGATACGAAAGCTCCAACGGCTGGTAGTGCCACGAAACCAGGTCGAGGTTGAGGTTATTCCGCAATTGGTTTCTATGGATTAGTTGGACGTAAGGGGAAAAAGCAGATGAACGCCGTCACCATCCCAAAATAAGGGGCTCATATCAGCAGTATAGAGCTGGCTGACTGCATGTCAAACCAAGAAGAGACATCGAATAACACGCCCTTATGGCTCTCAGGGTTCGGTCCGGTCACAACTCAGCCGCAAGAGTTCCTTCATTTCTTACCGCAGAAGATCAAGGGCCATCTCCAACGCGTAGAGCCACGCCAACCTACAAGTGAGGACACAGGAGATTACGGTCATCTGGGAGAGTTGACAAATCCATGTGCGGTTCGTCCAATGCGCCAGTATCGGAGGGAGTTGTGGACGGCTTGAACACAACATGTCCGGCACCGGCCGGCCACGGGCGTCTCTCCGGCGTGAGTGGGTCCCGTAAGCCCGGGCGATGCACATGCAGCATGTATGCAGATGCATTACCCGAGTCAACGATCAAGTCATAGGATGCGGCCTTCTTCTCAATCAGTATCGCCAATTGCCTGCATTTGCAACTGTAGAACACGTCTCTGGTCAACGACAAACCACCCAGCCAGTGCCGGCAACCCGGAAGATGACGCTGGCCCGGTTCCGCAATGCATTTGTTTTGTCTGTTTGTCGGGAAATCTTGCCTGTAACGTGGATGGTCGAGATTTTTTGTCCCCTGGGGGTTTTCCGAAGCACGATAATTTCTCGAGATGGGGTCCGGGTAGAGACACCACATTGCGTGCGGGAAAAGGTACGAGAGTGCTAACAGCTGCGACGACGGGCTCGCCCGCTCACGCGTTTTTTGTTTTTGTGGGCGAAGGTGGCCTGGACCTAGGCCCCACCTCGGCCCATCAGGCCACTTTTGGGACAATCGTATGTACAAAAGTGGCATCCGCGAGAAAGAGGCAGATAGTGAAGAAGCAAAATCCTGTAGGTGAGCTACCCCAGCACAGAGATCAGTCATCTGCAATTGCCCTATCAGCACTCCCGTATTGAGTATTCTGGGCGTCTTGATTGGCTTTGTTCCTTTTGCGTGATGTACTGCCAATGTCTTCACTTTACTGCGTTATTGTGCTTCACTTCACTTCACTGCACTTCGCAACACCCACTTTACGAGTTGCATGCAAGAGAAATCAGACTCTCAGATCTACGGTATCTACCTCGAAGGTGCCGCATACGGTGAGCATGATCAGCACTGTCGATGTACCACGTTCAATGTTCAATTAAGCCATTGGAACTCTTTTCCACTGTTGCATTAGAGGCCAATTGGGCTCGGTGACATGTAACTTGGCAGTCTGTTGCAAGCACAATATATCAACTGTGACAACTGCAAGATAAGCTCTGCCTCGTTCTACAATGATTGCTTTACACTGCGAGAGTAAGCATTCGCTTGGTGAACATGGGATGCCTCGGAGCAGATTGCTGCACTACAGGACGCATGAGTCGGTCGGGCCAGACATTCTCCGGTATTGCCTACGCTTCTTCACTTGGGGACCTGGGGCGTGGTAAGGTACAGGCACAGTCAACGTTACTAGGTAGCAGAGAAAGCCATATTGGGGAAATAGGAATCTCAAGTGCTACCACCCATAGGCTTCAAAATCCCATACGATAGTAGCATCGCCAGTTCTCTTCGGCCCCGGTGTTGTAGTCTACCGCGAGAACTTGGAGAACTTAGTGTGCCTGACTACCTGTATACAGGGTCCAAGGGTCCAAGGCGCCTAGGAGCCTAGGGGTTCTCCGGATCGACACGGGGCATGCATGATGGCATGGGACGGGATGCAAGTGGCGTCACCCACTTGGTGGCCCTTTACGGGAACTCAGGCTCTGTAATTACAGCATACATCCACCTGACCGGTCCCCTCCGGCGCCTCCAAGTTTGCCCAATAATCGATTCGTGTTTTGCTCAGCTGGCATTTCTTTTTTGAGGGGCACAGAAAGGAACCCCGAAGAGAGCATACCGCTGGCATCGACATAAGTAATAGATTTGCGAGCATCGCAGGGTTCTCATTCGATTTTCATCACTGTAGAGTCAGACATAGACAGAGACTAGGTTGAACGAAACAGCTACCAAGAGTAAAGGGAGGATGTGAGAGTAGAGCCATGACATCACATGAATGTATTATTAGGGTGAAGCATAACAGAGATAGTACTGCCCAGACAGACAGACATGTTTGCTACTGCACTGTAAAGGGTATGGGGAGCAACTAGCGTGGCCGTTTCCGTAACACACCCGTTCTAGACCGTGAAAAGGCTTCCACGCCCAGGTCTTTTTCGCTCTCGTACGATCGGCAGCCCTCCATCGAAAGTTGCATGCTGGGCTTCAATTGCCATGCCCAGGGCCATGCGCCCATTGGCACACTGGGACCATCCCATGGCCGTGCCATGCGCCCAGCTCCAGACGCTCCAGAGCCCGGGCCTCTCCACACTTGCCGAGCCAGCCCGACGCAGCCACGGCGTCCGGCCAGGCGGGCTCACAAGAGTCACAGCTCTCAGCAATGGCAGCCCTGGACATTGGACATGCTGAAGACCTATAGATATCGTACAAACGCTCCTCGAATGCTGCACTCGGCTTGCTCGCCATCTCGATCATCATCGTCCAGAAAGCTCACTCCACCTCGTCAACACCGGACCACAAAACTGAAGTTACCCTTGAAGCCATCGTGTCACATCACGCTCCCAAGTAACACCACCTCAGTCAAGCACCACAGACTTGCAACTTAGTCATCCCGTCCACGACACGCAAAACAATCGCTTACACACACCCGCAAGGCCATTCTATGAGGCATACAATGGCAGGCGCAGCCGCACTCAACCAGCCGCTATCATTCGACCCCTTCACTCAGTCGTATCAGCTCAAGCAGCAACAGGTCAGTACACTGTTTCTATCATCTTCACACTTACATACACACCCGGTCTTCCCATCTTGTTTGCGCACTCTACACACGATCTCTCGAGCAAGTCGCTCGTGCTCACGCGCTCCTCTTGTCCACTCAATCGGGACAGTGTTTCTCTACTTTCTTGTCTCGGTTGTCTCTGCCGCTCGCCCGGCCGGCTGGGCCGTCTCAAGGCGCGGCATTTCTATCACCATCCGTCCGGTAGCTGAGACTTGTCTGCTGGATTTCGGAATTGCTCGGCGCATACTCAAGAGTTCAACGATTCTAACTAAGAGATCAATTAGACATATGCAGACTTCTCTCCAGCTTCGCTATACAGCCCCCTAGAGGACTTCAGCACCGACTTCACTACCGACTCTGCTCCGTCTCCCAGCTCGCCCCTGTCACCCGTGTTCGGTGCAAGCTACACTCTACCCACCGGAGCCGATTGGGCATCCTGGGACAAGGTCGACCAATCAACCGAGTCAGCATCGTATCTGAAGACAGAGCCATACGACAGCCCGATTCTCTCCTCTATCCCGACCCGAAACATCTCCCTTAGCCCGGCCATCAACCCCATGGATCTGTCAAACCCCATCCCAGAGGATGTTGCCTTTGGGCGTGAGGGCATGAACGATACGCAACCTATCTTCCAGTCACCCCCAGTCTCGAACCGGCCTACTCCCGTCTCGGCCCCAGCTCTAAAGACTCCTCGCGCCATGCCCGCCGCCAAGGTATCAACAACTGAGGCATCCCGGCGCCAACGCAACAGCCTCAAGCGCAAATCCAGCGATTCAGAGTCTTCCTCCACTTCATCACCTCGATCGTCTGCTTCGCCGCCTCCCGCCCAACGGCGACATCTATCGCCTACTTCCAATGACATTGCGCTTCCGCCCAAGAAGACTGCTCACAACATGATTGAGAAGCGGTACCGCACCAACCTCAATGACAAGATTGCCGCTCTGCGAGACTCCGTGCCCGCTCTCCGTGTCATGGTCCACAGACTGGAGCATACCAACAGCAGTGGCGAGGAAGCTGAAGACGAGGCCTTTGGCATGGGTATGGGAATGAAGATTGGTGAGGAGGACGATCTCGGCGGTTTGACTCCTGCACACAAACTCAACAAGGCTACGATCCTGAGCAAGGCCACTGAATACATCGCACATCTGGAGAGGAGGAATAGGAACCTCGCAAAGGAAAATGCGGCCTTGAGAGGCCGAGTTGAAGGATTTGAGATGCTGGTCATGAGCAGAGGCGGCGCCAGAGGGGTGTGGAATTGAGGTGCATCGAAAAAGGATAGCATGGCTCTGGCGTTCGATTGGGTTAGTTGGCACAACAAGGGAATCATAGGCGTTTGGGTAGGCGGCGTATTGACAGGAATACCAGATCACCAGTTGATCGAGCACTTGAACATTGTTTGGGTACAGGAAATATGATGGCATTAATACCAACTTCAAGTTAGGTACAATCAGGGAGCATGTTAGCTCAACCCAACTTATTATCAAGAAAACATTTATTCATAATCGCCTCTTCCATACCTTCATTCGGTGAAAGCTATGCAGAGCAAATATTCCTGACGCGGAGGTCTTGAATTCAACCCTCAGGTACGACTGTCTAGTGTTCACGTTCGGCAGCAATGGCCGAATCAATTTTGTATCCTTTGAACTTCCTAGCAGGTATCTTCTTGTCGAAAAGCAAGTCTAATTCTTCTATATCCGTGGAGTTGATTGATTAGTCGAAGTGTCTGTCAAAGAAGAATGTGGTGTATGTGTTGATTTGGTTCGGATGGACGACAGCAAAAACTTACCATATGTTCTCCCCATTGTTTCTGGAACACGATAGTAAGACCAAATAGTACAGAAGACTCCAAGGCCACCATAGAAGAAACCCAGTTTGCCTTTCATATTGGCCTGGTCGGGATTGATCATGTAAGGGATGGCAACAGTCATGATGATGCCCAAAACAGCTTGAGCAGCAGTCGCCACAGCTATACTCTTAGACCTCACTCGGGTCGCGCTGCATTCCGAGATGAGTACGAAACAGACAGGACCTATGGACAAGTCGTATGCGAAATTCCTATATCATTAAAGATCAGTAATTACCGTTCAAGGCTATAGCAGGTAAAGGATGAACTCCGAAAGTTGCTTACCAAACAAGCATCAAAGACGACTCCGCCCAGGTGACACCATGTGGCCGACCGGGAATACAATCTAAAATGCCAATAATGAACATGAAAACAGCGAGCCCACCAATCCCGACGACATAGAGTGGTCGCCGACCGATCCTTACGAGGAGAAACCAAGAGCAAATGGTACCTACCCATCCGACAGCTATTTTGCCCGTCAGTAAACTAATTCAATCAAGAAGATGCTGATAACGCAACCTACCTAAAAATCCAATGCCCATATCAAAGGCTTTGTCTGTTGGCAATCCAGCAAGTTGGAAGAAGTAAGTGCCATAGTTGATGAGATAGATACCACTGAGAACCTGGGTACAGTAGACTCCAATTGCGATCTCAGTCCGGCGCAAGTTAACACCTCTGAAAACATCCATGTAGGTGCTTCCTGCCTCGAGCTCTTGCTCAAGGCGATCTGTCTCCACGATCTCCGCCAACGTCGCGGCCACATTGACTTTCTTGGATGCGAGCCTCCGCAAAACTTTCTCTGCGTCCTCGAGTCGTTTCTGCCGTACTAGCCACCAGGGACTCTCCGGAATGAAAACAATTCCTGGAATGATTACCAGACACCAGAACCATTGCAGAGCAAAGGGTATAGAATATGCCCAGTGATTGGTCATCTCGGACGTCCCCTTGGTGACGGCATTACCAAGTAGCTGTCCAGTCACGAAGCACAGATTGACGTAACTAGTCAAATGGGCTCGGAGGGCCATTGGGCAGACTTCGGAGGCGTAGCTTGATATTGGAGAAATTAGTCCAAATCCACCGACGTGAAGACAAACAACACGACTCTGGCTAGAGTCTTATTACAAAGGTTGTCGCAAGGTGTTTCCTATGCAAGGAGGAAAACAACCTTGAAGCAGAATAGTGGAAATGCCGTGTACTCACGCTGGCGCAATGACAACAAAGCATCCTAGAACCAATCCACCAAGTAGCTCACCGACAAGAAGAATCGTGAGCGAACGGGCGAAGAATTGAAAGAAAATAAGACCGGCCGTCAGAACGACGCACACCGCAAAAGTCCACTTTCGACCAAACATGTCCATCGGGTAGCCAGCGACCAATGCGCCAACAACTTGCCCTACAGGATTGCCCGTAGACTATAATTAGAGAAACATCATGATCAGCTAAGAAAGTTCACAAGACCCAGCGGCATACTCACCAAGCCAGTCTGCCATGGTGCACTGATGATATAACCATCCCCGAACTTGTATCCAAAGTCTCGCTGAAATTGCGGGATGGCGAAAAGGTTACCGATAAGCTGCGGGTCGAATGCTAGCATAATGACGCCGAGCGATACGAAAGCTGACCAGCCGATAGCAGCCGGATAAAGCTTGACGGCTTGTATGAAGGTGAGTTCGTGCTCATATCGAATAGCTTCAGCTAGCACAGCTTCATGAGTGCCAGTTTTGACATCATCGACTGTTGCCCCTTCCGACGCTGTGCTCTTCTTAGGTACAACGTCGGCCATTGTTGGCAAATCTCGCAATGTCTAGGATACTGGCTTTGTCGTCAACGTGAATCATGTAGAAGAAGGATAACAAATGCCAAAAATGCAGGCTGCGGTCTCAGGTCAATAAGTGATCCGAGAAGTCGGATCCATCCTCATACATAGCAGTGTCGTCAAGGCGACTAAGGGTCGGCCGCACATGCAAGAGACAGCGCCCGGCCAAATGAAAACCAGCTACGACCCTTATCAGCGGAGCGGAGTGAGGTAAGTAAGTTCGGCATGTGCAACGTTGTTCGCCTTGGATTGAACCCCTCTCTTACCAGATCCCTGCTCCCAGCAGTGTGATTTGGGGGGCCGGGGGCGGCAGGCGGTACACCTTCGTCGGCATCGTTATAAGACTAGCTTTAACCTATTTCGCAGCTATCAGCACCACCATGCTGATGTTACATCGTGGTGGAGGTGGGGGAGGGAGAAGAGCCACCTTCCACTAAAATCAGCTCTTTCTCCGTTCAAGTGATCAACGCCTATCAGACCTGCCCCGCCTGCCAATCAGCACGGAATCCAAGAAGGGAAAAAATGGTTCACGCATCTCGGCTATATTTAACAGAGTGGGAAGGAGACTTGTCTCGCCAATCAGTCATCAAAATTTCCAACCGCAATAGTGCAAAAACCGTCGACGGCGCAGAATATTTTGCTATAAATTGATGCTGTCGATATTAATCGCGTGACTCCCCAAATGGCAACTTACTTCCAGGTTACCTGCTTAAAAAAAAACTCTTCCATTCCCGCGCGTCTTGTTTTCATTCTATGTGGAAGCTCGATGTTCTAGGATGAGATCATTAGCATCAGAGAGTATATGATAAGTCTGAGGCCGTCCTCAGGTATTAGCGATCATTGTCAATCCTGCTTGGTGACTCCGAGTACGGTCAATAGACAGCGTCCGCCTTAGCCATGTGTATGTTTCAATTTCCAAAGAACAAGGCGTGGAGATGGCTCCGGGCCATTGATGCAGTACTGCATTTTGGGCATTGAAAGATCACCATGTGGGTTGTTATGCAGTGTACTTCCTGTTTATATGCCTACACTTCGACCCATGATATTGCCCTATCTCTACGATTAACTGCTCACAGTGCGAGAAATCCAGCCTGGTGGCCATTCTTGCTAAGAAGCCAACTGGATCACTCTCATCTTCACTCGGGATGTAAATGACCTGCTTTTTTGGCCTTGTACATAACAATGTCAATGATACAGCAAGGCCTTCGCTTATTGTAGGTTAATAAGTTGGGAAATACTAAAGCTTGTTCAGGATGCTTGCCCAATTTGTGACAGCTTCAACATATGATTGGCTCGTGGCCATGTCAAGCTCCGAATCTTAGCTTCATTCATGGGTGACCTGACATTCGTGGCTGACTTAGCTCGTCTGGGCAGCGGTGCTTGCATAATAGACGAGCCGCTGGCATTGACTTCAAGCCACTTGCTACAGCAAGAATGATTCATACAGAAAGCAACAACCTTTCAGTGAAAGTAGTTCATCTACTTTCAGCTTGGTGAATAGGACTGTGTGCATATCACAACTTCCCAGATACGAGAATGAGCGAAGAGGATGCTTATTGCTATTAGCAGTCCCAATTTTCTTTTGATGCATTCGTATGCTACTTATTAGTCCTCCTTTTTTAGTGTTAAGTGCTTCGTTATTTGATTGTTTCTCCATAATAGAAAACAGAAAATCGGCCGTTACACCCGCACCTTGCCATTGGTGAAAGAAAGCAAGATTGTAGTTTACAACTTATTCTAGGCTTGAAAGCCAGAACAGACGCTAAAAAATCGAAAATGGTGAACTTGTCTCAAATGATTACAAATGAATTTCTTTGCAGCCAGACGTGTTGTCAATCAGATCTTAAATCTCCATGTGAATGACTCAAAAGGTTAGGTTTTCCTCGCCATTCTGTTCATACGGTTGAGTTCAAGACTTGTCCAATTTGTTACCAGCCAAAATCGTTATGTGTTTCCATAAGCTGTTATTACTCCTCCACTAGGGTAATGCATATTAATTCTCAAGAAAATCAATATTAAGTGACTAGACATATGATACTTGTTGCTGCCTCGAAGACTTCGTTCATTCTTGTGGCCCTACCGACATTTGCCAAGGTAGTAATTCCCCGTTGAACAGGTTACGATACCCTAGCCGAATTACACGTAATCTCTATTACCCTGGCCGAGGAGTATTACACGTGTACTTCGCCCCGCCGGTCGCGAGTCCTCCCTCACCATAAACCGTTTGAACCCCCCAGCATATTTACGGATGCTGATCGCCATTCTTGGCGCACAACATATCCGTTGGTGGGGACATACAGACTCCGCACTGACCACGCGTAACCGTTTAACGACCTTCCTTTCCGAGATAGAGGTTTGACTTCATTCGTGTCCAGCAAAATCATCGGTGCACGGGTTCTTTTTCCGTCACTCAATCAAATCATTGCATTTCCACCTCCATTTTCTCATTAGGTTTTCCTACCGATAAGAGCCGGTTGACGCCGAATCTCTTATCAATGGCTCATTCTGTTCCACCTCCTCGGCGACAATTACACCGCACCAACTGAATGCATGTTCCATGTTAGATGCAATTTGCCTTGGTTCTCTACATCGAGGGGGTCCAATATTATGTATAGTGATTAGAGCTTGAGGCAGATATAACGATTATTCTAAATAGTGAGCCATCAGCTAGTCCGCGCGGTAAAAACGCGCTGCATGTACAATATGTATGCATTAATGCCGATAAAGTTGATTTGACATCTTCTGAAATAATCTACCCCTGAGAACAACTTCGGGCTATTCTCCTCCTAGAAGTTAGTTAACGATATAAGCCTGCAGATCGTCTGTGGAGTCCAATTGGCAGGGTATGAGAGATAACGGACCGAGGCCGGGTATGACAATGTGACAAGCTTTCCGGATCCCGGGCGTTGTTCCCATTGTACTGGGAGGTGTATCTGCCACTAATAAAATTGACCGGACGCCCCTCTCTCAACGAGCTGTCAATGGCAAAGTCGCCCACATCCCTTGTTCAACGTTCCCAGGTCTACCAACATGCGGCTTCCCTTCAGATCCACCGTAGATGTCCCGGATTCAGAGATCAGCCAAGTAGAGCCTGCTGAAAGCGCAAGCTCTACGGAGGAAAAGAGTCATAAGGCGGTTGATGTGTCTCAAGCTACTGCCGATCTTGAGAAGGTGCAGCAAGCCCATCAGTTCGATCCGAATCTACCTCAAGATAAAGTCGATTTCCTTAACAAGGCACTTCGAGATGGCGATGCTGAAGAAATTGCCGAGGCAGACGAGATCTTTACAGAAGACTCCCCTTACGAAGAGGTTCGCGCCGCCGTGAGAAACACCGACGGTGAGGAGGTTGCCAATACCGTGCGCGCTTGGGTCCTAGGCATGATCTTTGTTACTATCGGTAGTGGTTTGAACATGTTTCTAAGCATGAGGTATGATGCGCCAGATCATATCGAGCTATTCTCTTGATCGGATACTGAATCATACCGACAGGAGCCCCGCAATCAACTTTCCGTCCATCGTAGTCCAATTGTTGGTCTACCCAATTGGTTGTCTCTGGGCAAAAGTCATGCCCATGAGAGTCTTCAATACGTTTGGGCTACGTTGGACATTCAATACTGGCCCATTCAACATCAAGGAACATGTCGTCATTACTCTCATGTCTAATGTATCTATCGGGTATGCCTACAGTACCGACGCTCTGTTAGCACTTCAAGGGAAACCTTTCTACAATTTGAACATGGGATGGGGCTTTCAGCTACTATTTACTCTTAGCTCTCAGCTCATTGGCATTGGTCTGGCGGGTCTTTGCCGGCGCTTCTTGGTGTGGCCATCGGCTATGATTTGGCCGAACCAATTCGCAAACACTTCTCTCTTTTATGCACTACATGACAAAAGCAAAAGCGACGGAATACACTCGAACGGCTGGGTGATTAGTAGATATCGGTACTTTTTCTACGTGTTTCTGGGAATGTTTTGCTATTACTGGATTCCTGGCGTGTTGTGGCAAGGTTAGTCATAGTTCTTTCATTCAAATACTCCCTAAATCCTCGGCCAGCGAACTATAGATGATATTCTCTAACGTCTCAAATGATAGGACTCTCTGTGTTCGCTTTTGTCACGTGGATTCGACCCGACAATATTGTCCTCAATCAGTTGTTTGGAGGTTTCACTGGTCTATCTCTAATTCCTATCACCTTCGACTGGACTTATATTTCTGCATACCTCGGTGATCCGCTCTTGGCACCTGTACACTCGCTCCTCAGTGCGCTGATCGGCCTGATTCTGTTCGTGATCATCACCACCATAGGAATTGCCTACTCAGGAGCCCTTTACAGCGAGTATCTCCCAATCAACACATCGCAAACGTATGATAACACACAACAAAAATACAATGTCAGCCGCATTCTTGGAGACGGCTTCACTTTTAATGTTCAAAAGTACAAAGAGTATTCGCCTCTCTTCCTTGCACCTACATTCGCACTGAACTATGGGCTCTCATTTGCGGCCTTGACCGCCGCCTTAGTTCACGTCGGATTGTTTCATGGCAAGGAAATCTGGTACCGCTTCAAAGCGGCCCGCAACCAAGAGCCCGATGTCCATATGAGACTAATGAAAAAGTATAAAGATGCCCCTGACTGGTGGTATCTGGTCTTACTTGTTGTGTCCCTGGCTCTGGGCCTCGCCACAGTCGAAGGATACTCCTCTCAACTTCCCTGGTGGGGATTCATTATTGCAAATTTACTGGCCATTGTTTTCATCATACCGACATGCACAATTCTCGCTGTTTCGATGTTGGGTTTGGCTCTGAACGTTATTTCTCCCTTCCTTGCAGGGTTCATAATTCCAGGTCGCCCGATTGGCGTCATGATTTTCAAAGTTTACAGCACCATTGTGCTAGGTCAGGCTCAGACATACAGCGGCGACTTGAAACTAGCCCATTACCTTCACGTTCCTCCAAGAATCACATTCTGGTGCCAGGTCATTCCAACTATATGG
>NW_006921360.1:0-1048 GCF_000392275.1 Phaeoacremonium minimum UCRPA7
TATACTAAGGCTAAAGAGTATCCAATAAAATGACAAATAGCCTTTGTTTTCTATACTTTAATATGAAGAGAAAGAAAAAGAAAAACCGAGAAGAAGGAGGTTAGGATATTCTCTGCTAGTATGGCTGATATTAAAAAAGTATTGTTAGTGAAAAAAAAGGAGGATCTTAAAATAAAACTACCATCCTAATATAAGGAATATATAAAGATGTTTGATAAAGATAAGGCTGATCAGCTACTGTCTTATCATTCTAGAATCGACTATTTAATATTACTTTAATAAAATGATAAAGGATAGGAAAAGGTTATCTTATAAAGGCTATTATATAGTATGTCTTATAAAGAATTACTAGTCCTTAGGAAAACGCTGACTAAACTACTTGATAAACAGTTTATTTATGCTAGCAATTTGCCTATATTAGCATCTATGCTTTTTGTATATAAGCCGGATGGTAGACTATGATTCTATATAGATTATAAGGGTTTGAATGCTATTATAAGGAAGGATCGATATCCTCTGTTGCTGATCATAGAAACGCTAAAGTCATTATCAAAAGCCAAATGGCTGATGAAGCTTGATATGATCGTAGCCTTCTATAAGATTAGAGTCAAAGATAGAGATGAATGGAAGACTATATTTAGGATATGCTATAGCCTTTATAAATGGCTTATCATACCATTTGGGTTGATAAGTATATCTACTATGTTTTAATGATATATCAATCATACTCTTTGAGAGTATCTAGACGAATTTTACTCTGTTTATATCGATAATATATTGATTTATTCGGATAGCGACTTAAATGATTATCGGAGAAAAGTTAAGCTAATATTGGAGAAACTCCGAATAGTAGGCTTATATATTGATATCGATAAGTGTGAATTTGAAACTAAGTAAGTAAAGTATTTAGGCTTTATTATCGAAGCTAGAGAAGGAATATAAGTAGATTCTGACAAGGTTAGGGCTATTTAAGTATAGAAGAACCTTAAGTCAGTTAGAAGAGTATAAGGGTTTATAGGATTTACGAATTACTATAGAGAATTTGTTC
>NW_006921361.1:0-331 GCF_000392275.1 Phaeoacremonium minimum UCRPA7
TACCGAGAAGCTTGCCATTCATCAGCCCTCCTTGACCAAGGAGGCTCAGATATTCAATCACTGATTGTAGCCAGCTTATTAGAGGACATCACATTCCCATCATATACATCATAGGAATCAAGCCATCGGTCAGGGATTCACACGGAAGAATTGTACCTGGATTCTTCCTGAAATGTTCCACCTCTGCATAGCTGGATAGAGACCATCGTATTGCGTCATGAAAGTAGATGTATGCAATGAGCTCGTTCATTTCTGCATTGTGGCCTCCAACGCTTAATGCCCACGAGGCTCGTCCCATGAGAAAGTTATACATTGAAACAGGGCAGCAGTG
>NW_006921362.1:0-285 GCF_000392275.1 Phaeoacremonium minimum UCRPA7
ACGCTCTCTCCGCTTGCTGATCTTTCCTCGTCTTCGTCGCTACTGCTGTCTCCTTCTTCGGCGTACCCAGGCGTATGCTCACGGACTTCGCTCTGGTTGACCCAATCCTTTAGTTGGTCTTTGGGCTTGGTTTGGCTTCGAAGTACACGTCGGGGAGGGTCGTTTTCTTCTTGTTCCTGTTGTTTTTCACCCTCCTCGTCTGGCCTTGCGGTTTGGTCCACGTCAACTGAATCGTCGTCTACCTCTTCATCTTCCTCTAGTACAGGTCGTCCAGGGTATTGCGGC
>NW_006921362.1:467-692 GCF_000392275.1 Phaeoacremonium minimum UCRPA7
CTCTCCACCTATACGCTAGCTTCACCGCTACAGATTTGTTAATCGACCTGGGGTTATCAAACACCAAGACTAGATCTTCTTCTTGTAGCTCAGCGTTGGCTGGTCGGAATCGGTGTTTGTTGGCCTCGTCCCTTCGCTTCGCTAATGCTTGCCTGAAAGCGAGGACAGCATCGTGAGCCCTTTTCACATCTTCTTCCTTACGTTCTAGCATTTTGAGCCTTTCTT
>NW_006921363.1:0-34223 GCF_000392275.1 Phaeoacremonium minimum UCRPA7
GGTGGTACGATGGATGTTGTCGCGGTCCTCCTCGACAACATCCATCGTACCACCATGTCTAAATGTGTCTACGGTCATCGGGCGGTTGTGTGTGTTTTTTTTCCAATGCTTTTACGGCTCCAGTCATTGATGTTCAAGAGTGGCGCATTCTTATGTCTTGGCTTGTTTCTAGTGTGCTATTCAGGGGTCGCGCTCACTGGAGCGCTTTGTGAGGATAAGGGGTGGGAGGGGAAGAGGTGGAAAAGCCATATGACAATGTCTGCGCAGGCTGGGACGAGGCGACTGGTGCGAGCCGCGATACAAGTCACGCAAGTTGGCAGGGGAAGGAAGGGGTAGGCAGGTGTTGATCTACATGCAATATGTAATGTTTGTGTATAAACATGAGCTCAGGGTAGAGGAAAGTCAAACCACGTTGAAAAGACAATGCCTAAACGGAAGTGACCATTATTGAGCTACCACGAGCATGCTAGTGAGCCCTTCCAACTATCTAGCTAAACAAGTATGAGAAACTCCTGTAAATGCAACCTGAGCTCCGCGCTCTCCGCGCTCCAAGATATGCAGAGGTGACGAAACCAAAAGGACCCTCCCAAGCAAGTCAGCAAGCAAGCAAGGAGTGTCCGCACCTGCAGTTGATTAGACAGCTCCACGTCACACAAACCTAGACATGACTTGCTCTCTCTCTCTCTCTCTCCCTCCCTAAGCTTAAAGCAGAATGACGATCAGGCAGAGCCAGCCGTCGGGGTAGGCCGCCTCGCGCATCAGTTCGTCGAGCGGGGCCGTGAAGGGCACGGGGACACCATGCAGGAGGACGTTCGCCAGCACGGGGTCCCGGCTGCTGGGAAAGAGGCTGGGCAGCAGGCTCCGCAGGGCGGGCCCAAGGGTCTGTGGAGCTCCTATGCGCGATGAACTGTTCAGATGATGTGTCCCACCTGTCTGGGTGATATGGCTGGGGAGAGGAAGGAAAGGGTGGTGTGGAGGAGGGAGGGAGGGAAGGGGCCACGGGGTGGTTTTCCTTGTTCTTTGGTGGTGGAGGTTTGGCAGACAGATACGGGCGACGTGAAACGTGAAGCCACGAGAAAGATGATACGGAGGGGAAGCAGGAAGAGTGCACTCACGATTAGCCGTCCTGGGCGCCACAAGCGTCTGCATCACCTTGAAGGAGCCTGGCGCCCCTCCTGCGTCTGGCGGTGAGGAGGGGATGTAGATGCGCAGCGGTATGTGCTTCAGCGGTGTGGGCGCATTCAGCAGCTGCGCGTTGACCTTGGTGAAGGCCACGAAGTCGTCTGGTGGGTTAGGGGACATATGTAAGTAAGACATGCCTTGAAACGAAGTGGGCTCGTTTTGCGCCCCGAGGAAGTTAAGTAGACCGCTACTTGGGTATGAGGTACCCGGAAAGTAGACAAAGTCGCAAGAAGGGATGGCGGTGGTAACTCACTGTCCTGCACGGCGTTCCATAGAGCGGTCGTATGGTCCTTGGACATGCTCATGATCTGCTTGGCGTTGCCGTTGCGTACGAAGTCGGCCTGCTCGACGTGCATATGCTGGGTTAGCAAACTGCCCTCAGCCGTGCGGAAGACCCACCAGCAGCAGCACAGGGGTGGTGCTATCCTGTCTTCCCGAGAGGACGGCCCGTTCTGCAGGCGACCTTAAGGGCGGCTGCAGGGGCTGAGAAAAGAGATAGAGAGGAAGAGATAACGCACCTCCTTGACGCCGTTGATGAAGGTGTCGGCAATGTCCCACTCGTCGCCGTCGCCAACGACAAGGCGCCAGGGCAGGGTTGGCTGATACAGGTCGACGAGGAGGCCGACGGCCAGGTTGCGTAGCTGAATCTCCTCATGATGGAAGCTGGAGCAGGGGAGGCCGAAGAAGGCGCTCAGGCGCGGTAGGAGCAGGGCGAGATAGCTGAAGCGCGGGATGGCGGCGACGAATGGGTTGTTGGGCTGGGAGGCGTGGGTGATGAGCAGCGGCACCTGAAGCGCCCACAGCGCTTGAGCGATGTTGGTGTCCCGAGATGATGATGCCGGGCCGGGGGACGAGGTCGAAGCCGGCCTGGGCGATGATGCCATGTTTGGCGGCTGGCAGGCAGGGCGTGAAGACAGATAGAGTCAGGAAGTAACGTAGACAACACCCTGGAAGCTGATCTGCAGTGATGTTCTCTCTCTCTCTCTCCGTGCAGTCGGTCTAAGGCAAGGTCGAGGGATGGCTAATGCATAACTCCCCTCATCTTCGCCGACGACTGCTGAATGGCCGCGGCCAGGGAAATCCCAGGGGCGAGGAACGGTTGTGACCGGTGTACCAGCGGAGTTGTTGTGATAGTGACGGTTTCCTGCCAGCCAGCCAGCCAGCTAGCCAGCCAACCGACGGCCAGTGTGTTTGCTTGAGGTAGCTGCCCGTGACGAGCGCCGTAGAAAGAAGCAATGCCGCCGGCGGAGTTGGCGAAGACGCGAGACGAGAGAAGGACGAGACGAGACGAGACCAGACCAGACCAGACCAGACCCGTCAAGCGGCCGAATGAATCGTGGTCACTCGTCGATGCGAGGCTGCATGTGTGTTGGTTTTGTTTGCCTTGCCGCAGCCAGGTGCGTGCGCTGCAGAAGCAAGCCTCTTCAGCTGTGTTGGTACCCCTCAACCCTACCACCACTGCTGCGGGGTGATAAGCGAGCGATAAGGGAGCTATAGCTCCCACCTCTTGCCGTTATTAGGGCCGTTAGGTCCAGGAGAGCTGTTGTGCGACGCTGTCTCTCCTCCAGCTTAGCCGCAAACGGTCTCGAGGTCAAGGCGACCGCTCAACATTACGGAGCCAGCTGCAAACACCTGGCAGGGCAGAAACGGAGTGCCTTGAACAATTGTTATCCGCGCAACACTCTTCACCCTGCAATCGCGAAGAAGACTGTAATCCTTTCGATGAAATGCCTGATTGAGTCTTCCGTCATCCTCAAGCTGCCTTGGCTGCCCGGTCGACTGTATTGCTAAGCATCACTTGGGTGTTCACCGGTGGCCGTTGCAGGTCAAAGTTGCTGGTTGAGACGCTGGCCTGGGGGGCCTCAGGGGCCCTCAGGGGGCCTGGCTCAACAACCTGTCACCAACGGCGCTCGTTGTTTTACGTCGCACAGATGGACAGACGGACAGACGTGCAGATGGGCATCGGGAAAGAACACACAGTACAGCATGGAAATGCTCGCACCATGCAGCAAAGTCACTGGCGTTTTCGGGCCGGTAACGCAATTTAAAAACGTGCTCACATGACGGCGGGCTGACTGGCAACGCTGTTGTGATACACACAGTCTCTTTGCAGCGCCTGTCACGCTCTCCCACCCCCCAATGTCCGGCAGCGCCATTACGTTGAAGGCTTACAAGAGGGGTTGCTCGAGGGTGGTAACGCTGACCGGCTCGGAGAGTCAGCGAGAAAAACCGCGTTCCGACCCTTGGAAGGAGGGGGCAAGGAAGTCCCCCGCCCGTTACGACGAGGAGGAAAAGGGCTTGGTGTCGTCGCACATGGGGATTACGGAGGGGATCACACTCCAGAACCCCTTGCTCACCGGTATCCAGGACCTGGCAAATGAGATGCCAGATCACCCACGTGGCTGGCGGCTAGGCTGGGGACCTGGACCTTGACAGAATTTGAGGCTGCGATGGGAGGGGTAGCTTGCAACCGCAACCGCAACTGCAATGCAACCGCCACCCCCATAAACAATGTCCTGGTGGAGGAGGATGGGGGATGCTTTGCTGGACTCCCATCAGTGCAGACCTCCCTAGTACTGCTGCCTGGGTGCCGGCAACCACACGATGCGCTGCCGTCAGATGTCCCGACGCTGGTGGTGTCGTAACGCCTCCTCCTCGGAGCTGCAGATGTGTGTAATGTACCCAGAAGCAGCAGCTGTGGCAAATGTACTGGTACTTGGACGTCCGCTTCGGGCCAATTCACTCGTGTAGGATTACCTGTCTTATCCAAAACTGCCTTCCCAGGAGCACTGCTACCATGGCTCTCGACGCGCATTGCATGCCATGTCTCATTGATGCGGCACGACATTGCCTCTTTCTCTTCACAGAGTCCCACACCGCCGCCATCTCGGATCAGCCAGGGGCACACAGGGCGCAGGCAGGAGCCCGGTTACGGGATCGAGCAGGGTGGTATCGGGCAACTCGGACTCGGTCGTCAAACTACGTAAATCGAAGCCGGTGAGATGCACAAGGCCGGCTGGCAACTTGTAGTAGTCTGGCGAGTAGCCAATTAATCACCCCTTCACAGTTTTACATTCAGGGAACTATGAATTAACCCTTCACTATTCGCTCATTGGCGTCTTGATAATTACAGACACGTCAGTTGTATCAATATTACGAAAACTGCCGAGGTCCACCATCTCAATAACAGAAAACGACTAGTTTGGGCTTGATATCGTGATATTTTTCTAGAATAACCTGGATTTGAGACTGGGTAAGGTGCGATACGCTCGATCATATATACACATTATGTTGGTTTACAAGGTATCATTCTGGTCCTTTGTGGTTCCCCTGCAAGAAGTCTGGCTTAGAATTGATAATCCACAATATCACACCATGTCTCCTAGTCCACAAAGTAGCTTGCTCATGTAATTAACACGAGTCTTTTCCGTCTGTGACCGGTCTCTGCTCTCGGCACTGGAGCGCACAAACTTGGGCCACGTATTCGTGAGCACGAGATGCTTGATCTCCGCCTCGGCCACGTCGAAGACCTGCGGGCCGAACGCAGCAGGCACGGGCAGGTCAGGCAAGCCGCTGTCACTGCTGCGGCTGCTGAGATCGGCCATGCGGACAACAGACTGCAGGTTTGCCTTGCCCAGCGTGTTCTCGAGCCCCGCGGGACCGCAGCCCTGCCCACCGTTTAGGTTGGCCGTCGAGCCGCCGGGCGACACGTCGTCGAAGGGCGTAGCTGACGAGACATCCGACTGCTCGCTGCGGCGCCGCCCGTGCAGCGCCTTGGCTGCGCTGTCGAAGATGCCAAAGAGCTCCTTGGCGGCCCGGGACGAGATGTTGACGGGGAATTCGGACAGATCGAGGCTGACAAAGTGCGAGTAGATCTGGACGGCACGCATGAAATGTTCGCCCACGGCTGGGGGAGATCGAGCACCAGAGGAGGAGGAGGCGGCGGCGGCGGCTTGCTTCCAGTCTGCGACGTGGGTGAGAAAGCTGACGTTCTCGCCGGAGAAATCTTTCAACGCTGCAAACTCAAGAAGGGGCTGAGGATTTGTGCGGAGAACATTCTCCAAGGCGACCATGGTCAAAATATCGGTCTTCCGAGTCTCATTAGAGCCAACATTGCTGGAGCTGGAAACTAGTTTGCTCTTCCTATTTTGTTCAGCGACCGAGGTGCTCAGGATCGAGTCCCGGTAGGTAGATCCGCTGTACCCAGCCGTCGATACGGAGTCGGGGTCCGTGAAGAGACCCCTATTTTTCTCTTCCCATGAAGCAATGGCATCAAGGGTCTCCTGACGGAGGTTGTGGGACTTGATGACCTGCGAGCAGGGGATGAAGATGGTGAACAACTCGATGAAGAATATGGAAAAGGAAAACCTGTATATGGTTACTCAGCTGGTCATGTATTATATCAGTTCATCGAATTCTTCACTCACCATTGAGGTGGCACTACAACCGCATTGGCAGGTGCCATTTCAGGTATGTACAAGGCAGCGAGCCACAACGGGGATGCTGGGAGGCTGGACAAGGTGTAAGCATTTGTCCATGTCACCATCCTCGTGAGTCTTTGAAGCAACCTACCCAGCTATACAGCAGCATATAGTTTGTATACGCCAGCCATGAGTGTCATGGATATTTCGCGTCTTCCACAACAGGTAAGGAGCATAAATCCACGCCCAGAAGAATTGCCAGACAATAGAGAGCCACCTAGATCATATTAGATTGCTAATCTTCCTTCAAGCATGTAGGTAATTGACGAACCACTCCCATCCTGTCAGACACAGGACCTTCCTCTCCTCTGTTCCAGGTACTTCGACGTGGAAGATGCCGTAACTTGGATGAAATATCTCGGAGCCGAAGTAGATGAAGAAGGTAAGTAACAGCTATTCAATATAAGTCAGTATATGTAGTTGAAGCACGAGGGCTATGGATCTGGCGCTACTTACCTCAACTACCATCGCAATCCCAATGTAGATTACAATCTTGGTTGTCCTGTCCAGCGCGGAGACTCTCTCGAGTGTGCGTCTGAACCAGCTTTGCGAAGAGTTGACCCGGTCCGTCTTCTCAGGCAGGGTACTGCTGTCGAGGCTGGTTACACGGGCATAGCGCCGTTGCTGGCTCGCCACGTGGAGAAATTGACTGTTGGCAGCTTGCAACAGGGCCATTCCGAATGGAAGGTATATGCTCATGACCCAGAACTGGACATCACAAGGGATGAGACTGCCGATGGTAAAGGCGATCATTGAAGCGACGCCGTACAGGTGTAGCAGAACGATAGCACTGAAGACCAGCGGCAGCCTGCGAATGCGGAGGAAGGGAAGCTTTCTATGTCGGTGCAGAAAGAGCATTCCGGCCACGAGAATGACCGTCCATGCTATTGTCAGGGCATTGTACACCCAGCCCAGGGTGGTGACAGTGATCTCTCGAGACATCGCTACTGAAGCCTTGCTCTCTAGTCACAAGTCTATTGGGCTTACCAAAGTTTCATCCCACAAACTCAAGGAGGGTAATCAACGTCGACGGAGGACTGGGAATCTCGTTCTTGTAGGCGTAGCCATGGAGGCCAACGGCACACTTCGCGCCATCACCGGTAGAGAGGAGAAGGGTCACGCAGGTGTCGCCTTGGGATGAGACATGCGTTAGGGCACGCGGGGAGGCGCGTTGTCGCCGTTCAGCTTCAGCTAGCATTGTCTCTTACTCTCGAGGACTCCAGTAATAGTTTCAATGCTGTTAGTCAAGATTGGCTGGTTCATGTCCACAGATCTGCAGAGGATCATCCGGTAGGGGAATGATCGCCAGGGACTAGTCGAGGGTTGCGATCTCTGCCCTTGTGGGTTGCGCCAAGTGCCGCCTCGTGGGGCACCGTTGCTTTTGCAAATGCTCTGTTCTTATCGAGTACAGATCGCAGCCTGCATGGACAGCAGGCTCAGGCATGGGATCCATCTATCACACACTTCAGATCAGCAATATTGGCCGATGATCGTGCTTTCTTACTAGGCCCGGCACTTGAATGTTGAGAGAATCCGAAATCACATCATCTACACAAGAACGCTAGAATGAATGAAAGTTTGGTGAGATGCTCGGTCCTCGGATGATTGCTGCCCCAGACAACCTTCAAGTTGATAATACTGTGGAGCTTGCTATCGCGAATCTAGCGCCGGAGGTAGATAGCGTATACCCCAACCTCTTCTTTCGACCATCCTATTGTGTTTGCAACAAACGACAATACCATTATCCAGTGCAAACTGGGAATAAGCCTCAAGTTCTTTTAACTTTGCATCTCGTGGTCACTAGTCAAGTGGCGCCTATCAGGGGTAACCGGTTGCCCTGTGACATAATATGCATAGAGGACGGAAAATACTCACGTTGAAGTTCCACTCCTGGATATCAACGAAGCCCGATTCCTCCATAGGCTTCCTTTGTAACCCGTCTCGTACGACAGTGAACGTCTGGTTTGAATGTTTCCACCCTCCACAAAGAGCTTGCCCCACTGGCCATGGCACTTGTCTCGGAAAGGCTGCCGCCCTCGTTATTACAAAGGGCGATGCCTCGTAACTCTCAAAGTAGCCGCCGGGTTTGGGACACCTGAAAGCATCCTTGGCGAGTGCAACCCAGTCACCGATGCTCCCAAGCAGAAAGCAGATAACGTGTATGGACAAAGTCTATGGAACCAGTCGCATATGTCCAGCGTTGCTTACAGTCATCAATTTCACTCTACAAACAAGGTAACGGCAACCCATTGCTATGAGTCGGGCTTTCAATTTCAAATTTGGCTGCACGCAGCTTGACTGGATCGGCGAGAGGTCTGCCCCAACCACTTCACAATCGGGATGTTTGTCGCCAAAGTCACTGGTCGCCATTATCGGAGGCACGCCTAGCGAATGATGATTTTACTTACATAGCCCATATTCCAGTTCCGGTACCGATATCTAGCGCTTTCTAGGAGAATTGTAAGTATCCACGAAGCTTAGGCTAGACAGCACGCAGTCGAGTGCAGACCTGTATGATGTCTGCCAATGGGGCAAGTTGGAGCTTGCCGCCCAAGCAGAGCGTCAGGACATGATGACTACCAAAGGTTGACATCTCGATCGATATCAATGTGGACCTTGCAGTACAATTTACATCAGGTCTAACGTCTCACTCTGTTGTTCATCGTTTGATGCCCTTGCGGAAAAGCAACAGGAAATAACGGCCGATACAAGAGAGCTATTATCTACCAATACTGCGTGATTCCCTCTCGCCATGATATGTTTATACAAGCACCGTCCGGTACTTGAGTAAGCTCGAAGTAACCGATGCCGTAGAGCTAGTCGCCTCGTCGCCGACTGAAGAGTCGGTATCATCGTAGTCATTGGCGGGCGGCTAGTTCCTAATTACCAGCATTTTCCCGACAAGTAACGATCAAGAGGAGCACAGTTCATGCACGAACCAATTCGGCTTGCACCCAATGCTCACCCGGAAGAACGCCGGTCGGGCTGACGGTAGCCGGGAATGCGGAAGAGGATGCCATGCTGGTGGATGACCCGGCGCTAACGTTAGATTGCTCCTTCTCGGCGACGGACATCGTGGCTTGGGGACTTTCGGCTGGGATTGTTGGATCGGGTGGAGTACTTGTATAAAGTGAATCATCGCAGCAATTGGATTTCTCCACTTTGGACCAATCCCCGGCTCGTCTATTCCTGCTCACATGATTCATTGTTATTCCATTTCGGTCTCTAGGCTATTGCGGGGATGATTGTTTGAGATGGAAAGTGCCAATACTTCTTGTAAAGATGTGGCTTTAAGGGGGTTGAAAATTGAGATGTGATAACCCCCTGTTGAAAAGCCAGAAGGATCAGCGTTGCAAAAGTCGATGAGAAATAGCATTGGAACATTCAGTCTCACATAAAAGGAACAGGGTTGTGTGTGAAGATAACTTCTCCGTCATGTCATTAAATTATGCTATTAATACAGTCTGCCCATAGACAATGTCCGAACAACCATTTGGCAATTCCAATTTCATCAATCATAGCCCCCGATGAGTCTCCTGGTGAGAGGCCGACTGGTGTCGACCAGCTCTGTCGTGGTCATGAGCATCATGCTCAATTGTTGGGCCACCGACTGCCTGTCGTAGAACAGAGGGAGGTACCTGAGCTGCATCGGTGGGATCTTTGTTGTAATTTGATCCAGATCTTTTTTCTCGTTAGATAATGAAATTGCTGTCATGGTACACCCACGAATCTGGGCTTGACTTACTTACTGATAGGTCCGGTTACCGCCTAGAGTCTTGGAACCGTCAAGGTCGGAGTCAACTCTGGGGTCAACCTTGTTGGCCATGTCAGACTTATGAGGGCCGGCAGTGTTGGGTGCAGGTCCAGGGCCGTTGTGAACGCCCCGATGATCGCGGTCAGAGTCCACGCGAGGATCGGCAGCATTGCCTACACGACTGCTATGTGGGCCGTGAGTCCCCTCAGGATCGTTGTAGCCGGTAGTTTTTGAGCTTCCGTAGCCCGCGCCGGTGCCAGTGGTACCAAAGGCGCCACCTCCAGCTGTATTGCCATAACCTCCTGTTCCACGGTTGTCACGGTCAGAGTCAACACGGGGATCAGCAGCGTTTGCGACACGGCTTGAATGAGGGCCATGGGTGCCTTCAGGATCGTTATATCCCGTGGTATGTGAGCCTCCATATCCAGCTCCAGCTCCTGTGATGCCAGCACCAGTGGTACCATGAGTGCCGTGAGTTCCACGGTTGTCACGATCAGAGTCAACACGAGGGTCGGCAGCATTGGCCAAACGGCTAGAGTGAGGTCCGTGAGTTCCCTCAGGATCGTTGTAGCCGGTAGTCTTTGAGCCGCCGTATCCAGCGCCTGCTCCTGTGGTGCCAAACGCTCCGCCAGTTGTTCCGTGGGTTCCGCGATTGTCCCGGTCAGAATCTACACGGGGGTCGGCAGCATTGGCAAGACGGCTGGAGTGAGGTCCGTGGGTGCCCTCTGGATCGTTGTAACCAGTCGTTCTTGAGTTTCCGATACCAGCGCCGGTACCCGTTGCACCAGTGCCAGATCCGTACGCGTAGTTATCATTACCACTGTAGCCACCGGTGTGCGTGGTGGGGTTTGCGCGGTGGTCACGGTCAGAGTCGACACGAGGGTCTGCTGTGTTGGCAACGCGGGAGCCGTAGGGTCCGCTGGTACCCTCGGGTGCCTCGTGCTTGGAGTCGCTATGCAGAGCGTCCTTGACCTTGTTGACGATGGAAGACATAATGGGTAGTTGTGATGTTGGGTATCAAGGGGTATCAAAGTAGGTTTGGTAGGTTTAATGGTGTTGTAGGATGTTGAGTTTGAAGATGAGAGAATAGTAAGACTGAGAAAGTCGAAAGGCCTTGCCGTCTTATATACATTTGTAGTATTACTGTTGCGGAGCTGAAGAGCCTCGAAAGTGGATAGGGCTTTCCAGCTCCGTCATCAGTGATCTGAATCCACTCGGATCTAACGCAAGGCATGGCTGGAATATCGAATTGAGGCAGCTGCATCGAATTCTACTCAGAATACGACCCGGATGAGGAAAGAGCCAAGCAACCAACAGCCCCACACTCTTGCCTGACGAAGGAAGGCTCTTACTCTAGCCACAGAGTATTACGCCCCAAGTTCGTCATAACCATGGTCATGAGAAGGGTTATCCATGAAGACACAAACGACGGCGTAGCTCTTCCGGAGCTTGGTACGGGTAAGCTGCCTCGAGGCTGCCTTGGTAGCTCCAGGAAAGCCCGGGCCAATACTCTATTTTCGTTGGAGCAGACGATCTCTAGCAGTCCCTTAACTGGGCCCACCTCCACTCGGAGACGATTCTGACGCTAGAAACACGAATGGATGACAATTGACAAGACCCAGAATCAAGAACGCGACGGCGGCTGGCGTCATAAGACCCAATGGCAAGTACCGAGTGGGCCATGGAATCTTCGACTGTTGATCAGGTACTTGGTGACGTTCCAGTGCGGTCCGTTGGGACGGCGAAGGTGGATCCAGATCGCTTCAAGGTTCGCCTGGACGGCTCAGACGGCTCTTTCACAAGCTGCCGTCAGGAGCACGACATCTTCGACATTTTCGTCTTGAGCAAAGCGAGCAGGGGGAGCAAGGTCAGCAGCCGGTTAAAACACTCCAAACAGCTCCAAACGGTGCACGTGGACTGCTTCTGGCACGGAAAATCAAGGTTACGGGCCATTGATAGGTGAAGTACCGTTTTACGGGAGAGAAAAGCCATCGTTGAACAGAGTACACAAATCGTCATAGACTGAGGCTGATCTTCCTTAGCTTCCTTAGCTTCCGGCATAGGTGTGGCGAGTAATGCATTGAATTTGTGGCTGGTGAGGGGTAATTTGTGGCGTCAGCTTCTTACCCCACAATTCCGATCAGCCGTTTACCCATCAGACGCCAACGTCATACTCCATTTTGAATGCCTGTTCCCTTCCCGCCAAGATAACTGGTCTCCTGCCATTACGCCAGACCAGGCCAGACCAAGCCTTGGAACTCTTCAGGTGGCGGTTTCAAGGATGTTCGGCTCGCTTGCCAACAGATTCAACAAGGGAGACGTGGCTAGTGCTCTCAGGTATTTTGTTATCTTGGCGCTGTGACGTGATACTTTCTCCATCAAGATCCCTTGTCCATGTTGTAAGGGATTCACGAGCTCGAGGTGGTGTCACCAGCCACAGCTGATGTGGCTTTTGTCCTCGCGATCGATGTGTTAGTTCAGCCTTATCACAATCTAACTTTGTCTCTAGTTGCCCAGAAGTTCGATATCGCGTGTGATCAGAATAGACCCCTATGAATGTTGTTTGCACGTAGCACTACAAGCGTATTGCCCTGGAAAACGGATGTTGCCACTCCAAGTCGGGCTTTACGAGACACTCAGCGAACAAAGAAATTAAACGTTGCGGACAATACTTGGCACATATAGAAATCCCATATCAAAGTCCAGATCGTTTTTGATGCATTTTTTGATTGGTAATAGAGCAAAATGAGATAGTACAGGTATGCGTAGCTAGTAAGGGTATCAGACTCCTGTGGAAAAGGTGTTATTTCACCCTTTTCTCAAGGTTGGTATCGCAGTTTCGTGCCATCGTCAAATTCATAACCCCTTCCTGAAAAAGCAAATACGGTAAATATATTAAGAGCCAACCACCAAATAATGCTTTAGTCATGTATGTCCATCAAGGACTACGAAGAGAAGTGATTTCGGTGACTGAGAAACCAGATTAGGGTAAGAGTCGCGGTCTGATGATTTCCGAATGGTGTGTGAAGTAAGTAATCTCTTATATCAAGTCGAGCTCAGGTGATCGCATCCAGCATGAGGATAATATTGATCTGGCTAGCGGGCACACTCATTCTTTGCCTGAAACAGCGCTCTTAGACGCGAGATCGGTACCAGCGGCGGCGGTGAGTAGTGCGAGCCGGGGCAGCAGTGGTCCTGTGGCGGCGGACCCAGTAGATGCCGAGGAGCGCGGAGACGAGCCACAGGATGGCGCTGAGGAAGGCAAAGGCCTCATCAGCCTTCCAGGTCGAGCAGTCGTTGTGGCCGAAACCGACATTGCTCCAGTTGAAGGTGGAACCGCAGGCGTCGCCGAGCCAGTCGACGATGAGGCCGAAGGCGACGAACCAGCAGATAGAGATGATGAAGTCAGCTGGCCAGTGAATGAAGCTGCCGCTGAAGGGGAACAGCCAGATGATGGACAGGAAGATGGACAGGCCGGCGACGACCTCGGTGTAGATGAAGCGACCCAGTTGCCAGGAAGAGGCACCCTTGGCATCGTGCAGGTACTTGCCGGTGAGGCCAGCGACGATGGCTGCGAAGGCCAACTATGGATGGAGTCAGTACACTGTCTCGATATTATCTCATTTAAGTACAAGGGTCACTTACCTCCGCAAGGCGGAGAATCATCGAGAACAGATCAGCTAGGATCATTTTGGCGGTTGGGTGGCCTTGTGTGGCTTTGGGTTTGAAAGGTGGTTGGTTGGAGTGCTGGAGGTGATCTGAAACCCTGGGGCAGACGATGTGCGATCCGCGAGATGGTTTTCTGATTGATGAAGGGAGAGGGCAGAAGTGAGATGGATGGTATGGACAGTATTTATTCACGAGAGGGACAGTCCGTCATGGGCCAGTCATGGTCAAACCCGGGCTTGGTCGCAGGCAAAGGAAATTGGGAGTGATTCGTCGCGAGGCAATCTAAGTACAGACCTTGGAAATCCACCAAGGTATAGCTACCTGAAAACACGCGACTTACACGATCAAGGGCCGTGTATAGGCTTACCAGGGACGTAGCCTGCTCTGCAAATTTACGAGATCACCCAAAACAAACATGGTGTCGTGCCTGTCTTACCCAGGCAAGCACGGCCGCGATACGTCATTGCCTCCTGGGACGCGCTTTCCGCATGGAGGGAGGTGAGTTGGCTGACTCCTTTGTCTGCCCATTTCCCATTCAGATTGCGGTGTGAAGCATGCATTTCTCCCTGACCAACAACCAACACCAGGCCCCCAACGCCGACAAGGGTCACGGCAGATGCTTTTTTGGCGATGTACGTGGTCAGTGGGCTGCTCATCTCCAAAGGATGGACGTCATAAGGTCATTACACCAGTGCGTCCGAGCTTGTGGCGTCATAACCAACACCTAATAGGCCGGTAAGGTGCTGAAAGCACCCTGATCCGGCCCTGTAGTGGCTGGAGCCTTCTGAAACGGCACTAAATCTCCACAGAATAAGCGACATGCACATGCAGATCCACCACTTTGACCACCACCCATGCCCGTATAACTACTGTATGTACGCCAGAACCTGATAGCAGCCCTGTAAGGTTGACCAAGGTAAGGCATCTCTTACATCTTGAATGGCGGCGAAATGTCGAGAATGATCTCCCTGAAGCCCCTTGCTCTACTACATCCTAACAAGACTCGTTGCGTTCACAACGGGTAGATTGAGCCTATGAAACCCTCTCCCGACAGGATCGTGATACTTGTATAGCAATTTTGCATTATTCCGCGAGATCTCGATGGCCGGCAGTGAGCGTAGACAAATGGCGGTAGGTCGGCATCAAAGAAACCGTCACGAGAATGCCGAAAAATTCCAAAGAGGCAATGGGAGGTGTGGCTCAAGTGGCTGAAATGCCCATCATTGCCCGACAGGGGCACAAGAGCTCCAAAAACCTGTTGTCGCGGGGGGGCGGATCGCCTGTGGCTGCCGGCAGGGGGGGGGGCAATCAGGGCGCGTCCTGCCCGTCCACTCGTATGGGAGAATCGTGAGCTTTTGACATCATCTCTCATTCCTCCCCCGAGCTCCTCGATTTACCGCTCATTTCCGCTCTAGACGATGCCTGCACCTGCATCGGATGAACTACTTTCTGGGGGTCGGCGGTGAGGTTCTCAAACCGTGGCTTGCCTCTCGGATGTCCCTGCCGATGTGCCCTCGCCGTTGAGCCTTGGCATTCATCGTGAACTGGGATTCGTGATCTTGGATAGAACATGTACACATGCGTCATCCTTGGCAGCCCCCAAAACGAGTACAGAGCCTCACCTTGTATGTACATCACGGGCCACCAAGAAGCTCCCGACTGGCTTTGCAAAGGGCTACTAGGCTAATAGGCTCCGGCGAGTGGCTCTACCCGATTACTTGGTCCAAGAATCCGATAGATCAAGTCTCTTAGCGAGCAAAAAGATTACATGTTTCCATGGAAGGAGGACCTGCATGACGATGGTGATAGATGTAGACATCACATGTTTCATTACTCATTCATAAATAACCTTGCTGCAAGCTGGTACATGATGCATGTATCCGAAGCATTGCGTACCTGACGCCTCTATTCCCATCTTTGGGACCCTTCCAAGGCACAATGGAACCGGTGAACATATCAGGTCTTCGAGGTGTTTCCTACTTCGCTCTTCGCCGTCTGAGATCCTGCTGCCCCCGACGAGCTCTTGGTCTTGCGCCGCGTGGGCTGGTATACGTCGTTGAAATTCATGGCAACACCGAGGAATCGCATGTCCACATCCGGCTGGTAGGCTAGGTCGCCCAATAGCATCTGCAGACGCGTGCGGAAGCTTGAGCCGAGCTGCTTCAGGCGGTCTTGTAGGGCCGGCAGCTCGGATGCCACGATGTTCTCGCCCGTTGCCGACCCTGGCAGGGCGCTGAAGACGTCGTCGGCTTCCAGTGCTGGCGTCGAGGGCTTGGACAGGCCACCCTTCTTAGGAGATCGCGGTGCAGTCGAGTATCGCGCGTCTGCTTCCTGCCGCCGTGCCCAGTCCGAAACAGACCAGGAGTACAGACCGTCGACGGACTCGCGGTACGACAGCATCGTCCGCAGCAGCTCGCCGAGCTGGACCATGTAACTGTTCCTGTCCTCCACCTCAGTGATGCCCATTGCCGCCGCAGCAGCAACTGCCTCATGATGCTGCCTTCGTCGAGCACCCAGAAGACCCTTATGGGTGATGCTGCTTAGGTAATTGGTGTGCGCCTTGATCAAGTCATCTAGGGTACAGTCGTCCTTGTTGATACCTTTCTGTAATTGCTCCCAGCTCGACTCAATCACCTCGAAGAGGATGTAGTACTGTAGCTGGCCAACAAAATGTATCATCTCGGCAAGAACGCCACGCGTGAGCTTCCAGGTCTGCAGGACGCCATCGTCTGAAGTCTGCAGGACGCTACGAGCACCCGTCATGCACTTTCGCCAGGTCGAGGCCAATGCAAACTCGACGCGCTTGATGCGCCAGAGAAAATTAAAAACCTTCAGGTATTGCCTGTTGCCCCATTCTGTGACCACGACATCTGTCGGCGCATCGACCTTGTACTCCAGAGTGAAGCAATCCCAGCCGATATCGCCGTGGGATAGCTGGAGCATCCGAGCGTCGAGACGGCGCAGAACCTCTGGAGAGTCGTACTGTGCGTTGGAACCGCGAATAGCGTGCTCCAACTGTGCTGTCAAGGTGTGTCGGTATTGTGCGCCAGCAGGACGATCCAGATTGGCAGCCAGGGACTCCATAAGCAGGGCGATGAAATCGCCTTGGCCCAGCAGAATATAATTCTTGAGCGCCTTGAGATGCTCGAAGAGATGGAATTTGTTCGTCATTAGGCCCATGAGACGTTTCATGGTGGTCTTATACGCTTCATCGATCCACGTCTCTAGCGTGGCAGTATCGCCATAGCGAAGCTCCTTGGAGGATGATTTGGAATATTCCTCAACCCATTGTGAGTCTCCACAGCTATGTCGGATGAAATTGAGAGATTTCCCAATCAGAAAAACCTTCTGTGCAAAATCGTTCGTGATTATAGTTGGTATCATGTCTTTATCGATCTCATACTTGTCGTTCCAGACGCTGCTTTGACCTCTGGATTTGAGTTCTTGTCGCTCTTTGCCAGCAGGATCTTGCTCCTTGACAAAGAATTCTTGGTATGGATCCTGGAGTTCTCCGTCATAGATCCAGTGTCGGAGGATATCATAGAACGGTCTAGTGACTGAGCCCAATAGCCTCTCTGCAAAAGCACCGACGATTGGGTCGCCGTGTGATGACGAGAATCCATGAATGAGGGATATGAGTGGCCCGCCTCGTTTGCTCTTTGACTCTTCAGCAATCAGACTCATGAGACGCAGGCCCATTGTAGCCTCTCTTGTCCAGACAACACATCGCTTAAGGGTTACGCCCGCCTTGCCTATGCCGCTTCTCGGGGCACTTTCGTCCAGGGAAGACAATGCACGACGGATCTGGCCCTCTAACGTTGCAACTAAGCTGAGATAGGACCGAAGCTCGCCGTTAATGGCAGCCCGCAGACTCTGATCTAGAAGTCCTCCAGTAGGAGTCTTCACCCAAGAAGATAGTCTTCTGTATAGCAATGATGGCTCTGCTAGCGTGTGGAGAAGGGAAATTATAGGGGACGGAAGAGTAGATGGTAATTTGAGTGTGGTTTCTTTTGAGAAGGGTAGAGTCGCAGATGAAAGCCCCTGCAATGTGTAAGGCAGGTCTCTCAAGAGAGCCGTTTCGGGAGGGTTGATTTCCACGTAATTGTCGGCAAGTAGGGTGGATTTGAGCGAGACATCCCGCTTATGACCCGTGTCTCCGTCCGAGCCAGGACCCTGTTCATCCTCCGGGCCTTTCTTGGCCTCCTTCGGAGGGAACTTCTTCAGACCAGCTGGCTGAAACGCATCGTTGAATGCTTCCTCTTCTTGTCTTGATTTAGGTCTTATTTCTTTGGCAGATCGATTCTTTTCCGGCCGTCGGAATGCCTCGCGCTGCACAGGCTGCCGTAGAGGCGCAAGCGGCAGAGGTTCACTAGGATCTGGTGAATCGGCGAGTTGATACAGTAGATAAAGAATCGCCCATTTTTGGTTCAATACTGGAAGTGATAGAAGGCGTGTGTATAGGTTGGAGAAACGAAGTGCTTGGCTCGGGTTGCTTTGTATGAGCTTTCTCTTAATCAGATCAGAGGCATGGTTTACGTCTGATGAAATGGCGGGGGAGATGGGACTACGGGTACGAGTATTTAGTATACAGACACTATATGATCGATAATCTTTTTGAAGGTTGGCTTACCTATCCAGAATTGTCTTGACGAGCTCGAAGCAATTGTCATGTCTTTCCTGCGCCGCATCGTCACCTTCCTCGGGGTCGGTGGGGATGATGTGGGCGATTAGACTGTCGATGGCATTGTAGATTCGATTCTCGCGTTCGTGAGACATGGTGGCATTGTTGCAGTAAGGCTCGATGGGGCTGACACACAATCTATTGTCTTTACTTATGTTTGTTGACTAGGGTTCGTTGACTGCGGCGTTGTCGAGGTTGAAATCGACCCTTTGCAGCGACTTTGGCGGGGACGCGACTATTTACGCGACGGCCTGGGCAGTTTTGATAATGCAGTGTGCAGACACTGGAGGCTTAGGGGGTAAAAGCGGCTGGGGATAGGTAATGGGTACTTGAGAATGTATGGCGTTGTGTGGCAGAGCGAGGTACCCACAACTTAGCGCATTCAGCAGCACACTGACACTCCGTCCTCTCTTGTCGGGCTCCGCAAATTTCAACTACAACCGAAACCCAAAGCCAACTTCCACCAGCTCGCAAGGCGACATTGAGGCATCTGTTCGGCCGCCTCACCATGCCATATCCATCAATCTGACCGCGGAAACGTGATCGCATAGATCCGGCCGTTCGTTTCATGCGCCCATGATCCTACTTTCGCGTCGCGCTGTGCCTTTCCTTCGCGCGCGCCATCTCCGCCATCATCGCCAGAATGCCCGACATCAACCCCGCTGACCTAAGCCGGCCGGCCATCAGTCTCTCAACTCCCATTCTATCAACAAAATCCATCACCGTCTCCGGCCCGGCGTTACAGAAAGCTCCCAAAACCTCCCAGATCATCCCCGCCCGAATTGACCTCGAACCTATCTATACCGCTCTCAAGGCCGCCATTGGCGCAGAGCAATGGGCTGCTTACAAGGAGGCGACTACCCAGTTCTTTCTTGGTCAGTTCCATCAGCATTTCCAACAACTGCATCTAGCCAACAACTCAACTAACTCTTCGATGCAGGCCGTCTTAATCAAGCCGAGTTTTCAGAACGTATTGATCCCATTATCACATCTCCGAATGGCGAAAGAGAGCACTTGCACAACCAGCTTATTTCGGCGATATATGGCAATGTTACCCGAGAGATGCCCGATCAGGGCTTGGCCCCCTGGGTCAGTGCCAACGACAAGCCCTCAAGTGGAACCGGCAGCAAGCCCATATCTGGGGATGCCGCCGAGCGAAGGTTGAAGGGAGATGTAATGCAATTGCCTAGCCGGGATCGGAGGCGCATCAAAGATCTCGTTCAGAACGATGTGAGTAGAGTATAGCCCATCTCACAAGACCATTCAGCTCAGAAGTGACACTAATGCTATTCGAAAAGTTTGACCCATACGAGTCGCTCGCCAATGTCTTCTCAGAGCATCACAAGGCGAAACCTGCTAGGGTCACGGCGGATGTACCACCAAGCGCAGGTGGCCTAAACAGAATGAGTATGTAATGTCTAAATCTCCATGATGATCGATGTACTTACCCACTGATAGACTTTGACTTGGAAATTCGAAAACGATATGCACAACCTTTGGCAGTGGAATCTGGAGAGTTTCCCGATGTTACTAATATTGAAGCACGCATGCTTCCTCTTTGCTATGAAGCCGGATTAGCATCTGGCCATGCCCAAGATGCAGCTCAACTCATATCCGTTGCAACGGAATCTTTTATCAAGGAGGTTCTTTCTTCGATATTTAGCCGAACTCGAAGCAACGGTCCAGGAGAGTCTGGGAGCGCTGGATTCGGCAATAATGCTTCCTGGGTTCAGACACATAAATACAAGCGTCAATTGGCCAAGGAAGAAGAAGCCGCACTGCAAGGCGAAATCACACGAGACAAGGGCGGCTTGTTACCGATCGAATCAAAGGCTGCCAGTGAACGTGGCCCGCTTGGGATGGCTGACCTACGGCTGGCGCTGGAGATGGGTGATTGCGGACTGTCACAATTCCCCATCATCAGTAAGCAGATATTGTATAACTTCCGAGAAGGAGAGTTGGAGAATTGGGACGACTACACATGGCTTGACGGCCGAGAGTCAAGTGTTGACAAGGATGGGATTACTGCAACGACAGCCACCAACGGTGACCAAAAGCAGATCTTACCTAATGGTATTGATCATGCTGATCAGATGGATATTGATGAAGAGATCTGGTGGGAAGGTGCAGAAGAACAGGATATGGATTTCCTTGATGGGGTCCTTGATTCTTGCTTAGCTGTAGGCTGAGCCGGCGAGATTTGTGGCCAATCTGGCTTCTTTGGATGAGGCAACAGACTGGAGGAAAATTTTCTTGGATGGCGGCGGCGTTGAAAACGGGTTTCAACCGGCACATTTGCATTTTAGCATTGGCATTATTTGAGGCGTACGCAGGGGCTTCTAGTGCCGTTTGCAACGGACAATGTACACTCCTCCGTACGGATCCAGGATGGATATTGTATATCTGGCGTCGCTAGGTGGATATGTGGTTGTTGGGGAGGAGGAATCATGATGTATTTATATGGAACGATACCCTGAGGCTCCTTAACCATGGGGGCAAGTATTACAGTAGCGCTGGTAGATCGTCAATACCTGCAGGTAGCAGCATATACCAGACATCAGAAAATGAAAGATGTGTCTACATTTACAGTGGATCCTGGGTGAATTTTGACTTGTGAAATCATGAAAAAAAGTCTGGTTCACATTACCACTGCGCCAGCTCCGCCCCAGAAGAGGTCACAGGCCAGGTACCTCATCGGGGGCTTCCTGGTACCAGAGATAGTTGCCATGTAAATCTGGCGAGGATTGAAGACATAAATCATTGACACAATCTACATGCCCAAACATGAAGGAATATTGAACTCCAGCTTCTTAGATATCCTTCTGGCTCCGTCTGAGCAACCTTACGCTTTGCGATCCCCAGTATGAAAGGCCCTGAATCTGATCACTCAGATCTGCAATACTGCGAAAAACAGCCTGCTCTGGGAAACGGAAAAAGTTTATATTTTCCCGACATTATATTCTTATACGGACTTTCGATAACCCAGGCCCTCACCACGACCTGGTATCGCACGAGGCGATGTTCTAAAATGTCCGAAGAAAATACACCAGCCTTGGCTAGATCGAGTGTGCAACCTCATACTGGTCTTCTCAGAGAAGAGACGTTGGTTCTGCGACAGCTCTTAGGCTATGGAAGTAAGGTAGAGGCTTTCCCAAGCACTGTTGAGCCGGAGATCGGTGTCAGCCTCAGCGAGTCTTCATTGAGAGACGTATTGCTTGTCGGTTTCGATGCCGACACATTTCAGGGCTATGAAAGGCTTGTTGAAGACCAACAAATACATGTGGGGATATCCATCCTTGATACTCGACGCCTGCAAGAATTACTACTCGCTACTTCGTCGATGGCGACGGAGCCATCACAACTCATCAAGTCGTTTCAGTTCACCATTGGGGACTCGGCATACTGCCAGAGAGCATCAAGGAAATTTATGTTTGGAGATTCCAAGTCTGCAGCAAATACTTCTGAACTAAAGTCGATGCTGGAGGCTGTTATAGATGACAGGGATGTAGTGCTTGTTATGCACGGCACCGACTCCGACCTAAAGATGCTCCGAAATCTTAACATCAATCTTCGGACGATTTATGTTATCGATACGAATAAAGCGGCTCAGAACCCTCTGCAATTATCATATCGCTATGATCTAGAGACGTTGCTCGAAAGTCTAGAGATACCCTATGCTGCACTACATGCTGCTGGGAATGACGCTCGATTTTCCCTACAAGCACTACTTATGCTCGCTGTCAAAGACGCCGAGCGGCGCCCAGACGCCTCTACCTCTAACGAATCGCTTTTAAGGGTACTAAGGTCCGTCGCCCAAGCCCCAAGGCCTCCAACGGCGGCGGAACTGAAGGAAGTGGGGGATGCGGCCAGACGAGAGGCGAAAGCAGCGAGCAAGGCCCGACAAAAGGCGAGACGTGCAGCCAGAAAGGAGGCAAGGCGGGTAGAGCGAGAAGGTAGAGAGGCGGATACAGCTTCGATCCATGACAGCGGCTCGTGAAGCTGAACATAAGAGTGCTGCGGACCTGGCCTTCGAGGTTTTGATAGAAGAGAAGGTCAAGTCAGGAGACCGAATCCCGATAATAGGAGCGATTCATGTCAAAAAGCCTTGAATCTATCTAAATGGGTGCTTTCATCAGAGGCAAAACGAAAAATTCCCATGTGATTAGCCATATACTCCTATGTATGCAGGACTACGAAAAGAATTGTCGCCGCAAAGTTCATCATTGTTGATTTTCATGTGCACAAGCAGCGGATTGCCGATACTGTGCGGTGTCAGGTTAATATTGCTCTGTAGACTTTTCGGCTTTGTAGACCTGTTGCAAGAGTAATGCTTGCTGTGATCTCATCTATTGCTGTTTGACAGAGAGACAACAATGCTAGAATTGAGAGTTAAAGCTTCTCGAAAGCAAAGCAACCAGGGCTCAAAAATTCTCGATTAGGTCACATCAAAGCCCGCCTCTTCCATCAGACTGGTCTGCATATGGCTTAATCCATCGGAATTTGCTCAGATTAGGTTCACAGAGATAATTCAGGTGGCTGGGAGGTGCGTGTGGGCAGATGTTACACCTCCACCAGGATAATAAGCGTTATTTCAGCGAGTTGAATTTACCAGAAACCAGGGTTGAGAAGACCCGATTGGGGCTTCGAAGATTCTGTTTATTTCTATAGCCTCGCTGGTCTCGATTAAAGTAGCAACTCTCTTGTCTGAAAAGTCGCGATTCTCACTCAGAATTAACGTTTATTATCCAGGCGGAGGTGTACAGTGGGAGCTGGCAGTTTGGGTGGTCTGTGCGGGTAGTTAGAGATCCCACTTACACGCGACGCGCCTCATCGCGACCGCGTCTTCACAAAAGCTCCCCACGCCCAACCTAGCCACTCTAACCACCCCATAAAGCCCTTTTTGAAGAAGCATATTTGTCTCTCCAGTTATCATGTTGCAGTGGTAATTCATGTCTTTATTTTAGTATTCTTCACCAATTGAGAGCCACAATGGCTTCTTCCAGGGCATCATCCCCCGCAAGCAACGCTTCGGATAGCAAGTTCGACCTCTCGCCACGGTCGAGGCTCAAGGCTCTGCTCGCTACAGTTGGCAGCGACTCGGAGGGCGACAATCCCAGCCCAACGAAGAAAACCCAAGCCGAGAAGACGACTACCATACGAACCAATTCTCCTGATCAAACTGCTGCGGAAAGCAGCGAGGGCGACGACGATGATGAGGAGGATATAATTCGCCCGAGGGGCCGCCTTGCTGCCCGGATGTTAGGCATCAATAAAACAGTTGACGAAACTCAATCGGATAAGCAAGATGACCCTCGAGAACGCGTCAAAAAGATGCTTCAGAAGGCAGCCGAACCGGCAGAGAAACCTCAAACAACCGAGGAAGTTGACATGGCGGACGCGGAGGACGATGCGGACGAGCTCCCAGTGCACCGGAGAAAGCTCAAGAACCGACAGCATCGCAGCACAACACCTAGGGCAGCAACTCCTGCGAGATCACCCACTCCAGCTCCCAGCCTTTTCGTGACGCCAGATAAGGCTGGCTCTCCATCTCAGCGGAGCCAGGCCGACGAGCAAAACGATGACGACTCAGATGTTCCTGCCATTAAAAGTGACCGGTTCAAGGCACTGGTAGAAAGAAAGCGGGCGGAGCGAAAGGCTCGCGAGGCCGAGGAGGAACGCAAGAAGGCTGCTCGAATGGCTGGTCAAGCAGAGTTGATGCAGGACGAGTCTGAGGACGACGTATCTGACATCACCGACGATGAAGGTGGCCGCAAGCTGACTCAAGAGGTGAAGCGCCCTGCTGCTAGGAAAGCTAGCAAGAAGGCATTGGAAGAAATGAACCGGGAGACCCAGCGCATGAGCCGTGCCCTGCAGCTTGCTCATGAAGCTAAGACGAAGAAGAAGATCACGAAGGCATCGCTCTTCGAACGATTCAACTTCAAGCCGGAAAAGCCCGAGGGTGTTACTATGAAGGAGCCCACAACCAGCTCGAGCAGACCGGCAACTCCGACTTCATCGACTCATACAGATACGGAGATGAAGGATGCAGACACACCACCGAGCTCTCCACCAGCTCGAGTAGAGCATGTCTTGGGGAAGACACAAACTACAGCACCGTCCACCGGAGTGCAGCAGATGGATACAAATGCACAGCTGACCAGCCGCCCGGACATTGAGGGTGATGACCCGCCAACCATAGAAGAATTTCTGGCGACCTCATCGTCTAGGAAACAAGAGAAGAGCACAACCCCCACTCAAATCACAGAACCTGCCAAGGACAAGAAGCCGATAACAACAAAGCGAAATATTCGCGTGAAGCTTCCAGCCATCAAGGCGAACTTGGTTACCATCGAGTCAGACGAGGAGTTGGTCATCACGGAAACCAAGAAGAGTAAAATTGACGCTATATTTGATCGCATCCCCGAGAAGAAAGCAAAGGAATCTAACTCGATCCATGCTTTGAGACGCTTGGCCCACATCGACTCGCCCGAGAAGAAGCCTAATAGAAAGGTCACCAAGTCCGCCATGACTGCTGGCGAACTTCAAGCTCAGCTACAGCAACGTGCCCGCCAGCAGGCCAAGCTTGAGCGAGACAGGCGGCTCGAGATGCTGAAAGCAAAGGGCATCCATATCCAGACCGAGGAGGAACGTGAGCGTGAGATGGCTCAGGTCGAGGATATTGTTGCTCGTGCCCGGCATGAAGCCGAGGAGATTATGCAGCGAGAGCGAGAAGCTGCCAAGAAAGCGAAGAAGGAGTCCGGCGAGGCCGATCCATTGGCCTGGGACGACAGCGACGACAGCGACTTCGCTGGAGATGCGCCAGAAGAGCCTTCTGAAATAGAACTCTCCGGTTCTGAGGAAGAGGTCGATGACATCAGAGCTGGAAACAGCGGCTCCGAAGTGGAGGATCAGGAAGAGGAAGATGTGGTGGAGGATTCAACAAAGAAGAATCCCGGTGCCGCAATCATGTTCGACGAGGAAGCCGAGTCTAATGAGTCTGAAAGCGAAGATGACTGGGTAGATCCAGACGAGGAGGAGGAGCGAAACCGCTGGGGCGCTTCAGAGGATGAAGACGATACACATGATATCGCCACCAAGCCGAAGCCTCGCCGGTCCAAGAAACATGTCACTATCCTCTCTGATGATGAGGATAATGATGTCGAGTCTACACCAAAGCCCAAAACCCAGTACCCTCAATCTCCAGCAGTACCAAAGACGGATTCTCCCCAAGTTCCAACCTCAGTTCTCCGGTCAGCAACAAAGACCTTCATCCCTGGCCTGCCTGTCACTATGGGTGGACCGGCTGGCCTGGGTCTGACTCAAATCTTTGCTGGTACGATGGACGACAGCCAAGCTGACTCTGCTGGTGGTTCGCCCATGGAGTTTATGCCAACCTTTGACAGCTTTCCAGAAACTCAAGTGTCCCAGGTTGCTGAGAATGATATGATCTACGACAGTCAACCTCAAGGCACGCAGAATGAGAGCCAAGGCATTCACCTTGACATCACTCAGTCACAAGAGCATGGATTTGACAGTATATTAAATGACCTCAGAGGAACACAGACTTCAGATATGCTGGAGCCATCTCAAGATGCAGGCTTCCAAAACTACACTCCTTTGAAGGAGAGGTTTGTGGAGGCTCCACACTCCACTATCGATACTGTTGTCTTGAATTCTACGCAACCTACCCAGCCTCATAACGAGGAGCATGATTCTCCTCTTGTCCAGAGGAAAGGCCGACTTCGTAGAAAGATCGCTCAGGCGCCAGAATCCGATGACGATGTTGATGACAACAACATGGCCATTGAAGAGGATGAGTTTGGCTTTGGCACAACAAATGCCTTCGATACATTGAAGGATGCCGCAATCAGAGAGAAGAAGAGAAAGGCCCGGCATGACTTCGACAAGAAGAAGAGCAAGGCCAAGGAGATGGTAGAGGACCAGGCTGAGGAGTCTGAGGATGAATATGCTGGTCTCGGTGGAGCCGATGGCGAGGATAGCGATAACGAGAGCGCTGCCTCTGTTCACGAGATGATTGACGACAACACTCAGGCAAATGGGTTGGATGATGCGAAACTCGCCGCTTTCTATGCGTAAGTCGCAGGTACAATGCAGTACATATGGTTTCTTGCTAACGGCGCTCTACAGTGATCGTGAAAGAGCAAACGACGAGAAACAAGTCGAGAAGCTCTTCCGAGACATTACTAGTGGTATGCTCCGTAGGAAGCGTGGAGCTGACTACGATTTATCCGACTCGGATGACGGCGGTGAAGCTCGACGACGCATGAAGCGAAGACAATTCGCAAAGATGCAGAAAGCTCTCTTTGCAGACGAACGTATCTCTAAAGTCGCTGAGAATCCGCGCAACCAAGCATTTATGAAGACAATCGAGGATCTTGGTAGCGATGATGACATGGACTTCCTCTTTGAACCACCTGCGCCACCTCAAAGCCAGGATTCACAATCACAAGAGCCGCAGACTGTCCCAGACAGCCAGCCGGTTGCAGCACGCCAACCCCTAGCGCCAGCAAAGGCTGTCAATCGACCTCCTGCTGCAGCGCGCCGGACCAAGAATGGAAAGAAGCCGTCCAACATTGGTGAAATTCGCGAGTCACTGTCGAACCTCCTGGAAGAGCCGAGCCTTAACACGGTCATCTCAGCCACAGACTTAGGATCTGATAGTGATGATGCGGATGATGAGGACCAGAACGCTCGTGGCAGCAACAAGGAGAACAATGCTCCCCAGAACCCACGTCGTACAAACACAGCCATTGTCGACCGCATCAGCCTCAAGCGTCAAGGTTCGAGCTCGGTTTCTACAGCCAGCGCAGGGGGCCGGATGGCGTTTGCCGCTCCGTCTACCACTGGTGGTTCCTTCAAGGTGCCGGCTCTACTAAGACGGGCTACTACGAATTCCCTTATGAGCAGCTCTAGTTCTAGCTCGGGCGGTAACGGTCATGCTGCTGGCGCCAGTGGTTTTGGCGAGGAGGCCAAGATCAAGAAGAGCGCTGGCAAACGCTCAGGAATCAACTACTTTGCAAGGGAGAATGAGCGGAGAGCCGCCATGGAGGAGAGTGCGAAGCGCAGAGAGGCGAAGAAGTTCAAGGGCGCGGAAGGAAGAGTCAAGGTTGTTGGTGGTTTGTTTGGAGCAGGCAAGTTCGAGTGATGGCGTGAATGAATGTCTTTGTTTTCTTGTTGGAGTAATATCTGGTCGGTCTGGCGTTAAGGGACATAATGATCTGGTATAAGGGTTTTACAGATCAATAGTTGTACTTTCTATGATTTCAGAGCCGGTGGATAACCATTTTGAGACCAGTGGTTCAATCCATTGCTTTACCGAAAGCTGCTGTGTTCTTTTTGTTTTCTTTGTAAAAGTTGTAAGCGGTTGAAGCGGTTCGTGGTTGTTGTGATATGGCGACGGTCCGTGCGAAGCCGGCGTTGATGGCTCGTCTCGCTTAAGCAGGTCCAGCACGAGTCGTGAATTTGGCCGACTTCCCTTCCTTGAATTGAAATGACTATCTATTACAAGCCCTCCACTACCATGAGACTCGTGATTGAGAGATCTGCAACAACATCACCGATGGCGTGCTAGTCTGCTCTTCGACATATTTCGAGCGCCTCCGTTGTCGTACGGTTTTACCGAATCTACACCAGCTGGATCTGGATCTCGAGAGGCCGGGCTGGAGGAAGGACAGTAGCAGTACCTGGCTGCATCTCGCACCCCAGTCCCGGCAAAAGGCCGCTGTTGGCTCTTCACCGCCAGGTACCCTTATCTCACCTACAAGCTCAGGCGACATGAATTAACGGGAGCAAGCCAGTCTCGAGCCAGTCAATTATGGCTCCACCACCTGCAGTTCGTACCTGTGTAATCGCCACAAGACATATATGACTAGGAGATCTGACATTGCCGATTCAGACACCAGCGCAGCCTCGTTTCCTGCTCTCCAAGCGTCAAGTGACAAAAGCCGAGAAGCAAACCCCTGCTCACACGCAGAACGGACCGCAGCAGTTCAGCTCAACGCCTCGGTTCTCTGCGTCATCCACACCGCGACAAACAGCTAATCAGCCACCCCCGTTCTCAACTCCTGCACCCTCAGCTGCCAAGTACCGACAGTTCCGGGGTCACGCTACGAGTGACATTATTGATAGTTCTCCACAGTCCTCTGAGTTGGTTCATGACGAGGAAGAGCATGATCTCCATGGATCCATCGAAGGCGACTCGCCCAATCCGTCTTTCTGGTTACAGACTGACGGTGGTGAAAGAAGTCCCAAACGTCGACGCATATCAATTTCACCGGGCTTAGATGTCAGTTCTCAGCCAGCCGTAGAAGACGAAGAAGATGACGATGCTGTGATCGAAGCTGAGGATGAACTCGACCGGGTTTCTGAAGAAGATTCACAAGAGAACTCAGAATCCCTGATTGGTTCACATGAGTTACCTAGGAAGCTGGCCTCTGGATCTCCTGAACCAGCGAGTCGGGCCCAACCGAGTTTTCAGAGAGCTCCTCGTTTTAAAGCTACGGAACTTCCAGACGATGATTCGCAGTATCAACTTCCAGATGCCTTTTCTCCCCAGCGTCGAGGGGCCAAGTACGTATCAGACGGCCTCGCTGCGGAAGTCCGTGACTGGCTAGTGCAAGTCAAGGGGAGTACGGATTACGACCGATCTGGAGGACTGAATGTGCGGCTCTTGGTTGAAGCAGTCAATCCGGCACCTGGAATGTGGCTTATAGCTGCGCGACGAGTCCGCGATCATGGCATAGATCAGAATTCCACCGTCGTAAAGGCTATCTTGGCTGGTAAAGGACGTATCACCGGCTTGAACTCTCCCAGTGCAGTAACCCCAGGGTCCATGATAGACATCTCACAGCCTGCTTGGGATGTTCTTCTACAAAATCACGATAGATGGGCCGTGGCCTGCGACTGGGAAGTTGTTGAGCCCGAGGCTAAATCCCAACTGGTGTTGAGTGATTCTCTCAAAATCGCGATCTGAGTCTGGACTATCGATGAAGTCCGATCTCTCCAGAGCGTGTATCTATGCCTCTACATCTCACTCGAAATGCTCGGCAACTTGCTTTTTGTAGGGGTACGTGCGTATCATTTTCCCTTGTCACGAGTTACAGCTTCATTTCCAATCTTTCACTAAGACCCTTGCAATGGACCAACGGCTCGATCCGCCAGGGTCTGAGCACCGAAGCCCCCACACAACCAATATTCTCAGATTGTCATATCACTTCTCTTTCCGTCATAGCTGTACAATTACCTTGAAATGAGTCTGATCGTTTGTAGCGCCATCAAATGTCCTACGAAACTTCTCCTGTTGCATCAACGCTGGAGCCGCAGGAGATCTCGGGCACATGCCACGACCGTCTATTCGATAGGCCAACGTCGCCCGCCACAATGACTACTACTTTACTTACCCCTGCTAGATGTGACCTGCATGAGCAATTAAGGCGCTATTCACCAAGCAATTGGCCTAGACAGCGGTGGCCCTTGCCTTGTAAACAACTCGAGGCCCTCGGAATATATATACTCTATGCTAACTAGCGAGATGCCTGAAAAACAGTTGCAAGTCCCTTCTATCTTTAACATCGAGTCACCATTTCCAAAGGCCGTCTCTGCGCTGGTTGTATTTGTATGATACAGGTTCCATCGCGACCGCCACTTTGTCATATATCCGTACTTCGCTATGTAATTCAGTGTCTCACGATCCAACTCATCAGTCACACCAGTGTGTATCTTCTTATAAGAACGTCGCCCCATACCCACTTGTCGAGACTGTCTCGCCTATTCTCTTGACCTCAATCTGTCAGGCATGGAGCTGCTCAACATCTTGAGCGATAAACGCATGGCACAGCCGACAGACAACTCAATGCCCACCATGAAGGTCATTGCAGCGGGTCTACCTCGATGTGCAACAACGTCGTTACAAGCCGCCCTAGAATCCCCATTTCTAGATATAGCCCCTTGTATGCATGGAAAGCAAATCTTCCCGAGGGCAGACCGCATGATGCTCGTTCTTACGGCTATGAGAGAAGCAGACACAACCCGCCGGCGGGAAATCCTCCACCAACTATTTGATGGTTACGCGGCAACTGTCGATATACCTGGCATATTCTTTGTCGACGACCTAATGGACATGTATCCAGATGCCTCTGTCATTCTCAATGTGAGACCAGGACCACAAGATAGAAGGGCAGCATCGTGGGCCAAGTCTATCCGGGATGCTCTCTCGTTCTTTACAACTTGGCGATATCTCCTCAACAACGGACTTCTGAAAATATCACGGTTACACTGGCGGATGCATCGCGAGATCTATCATATGTTCTCAAATCACTCAAGGATTCAACTGCTGGAGGGGGGCGGGTCTGGTGCGGATTGGATGACCCCCGAGTTCTACGAAAGATACAATGCCTGGGTCCGCGCTGAAGCAGCAAAGAGAGGGCGCAAAGTTCTCGAGTTCGACCCTACGATGGGCTGGGGTCCGCTTTGCGAGTTTCTGGGCAGGAATGAGAAGGCTGTTACTCCCCACGAACCCTTCCCTCACAGAAACGATGCTCAGCAAGTCGCAGTCATCAAACGACAAGTGATTACCTTGGGCTTGCTTCTATGGGCTGGCGCTATCGTTTCAGTGGTGCTGTTATTCCACATGGCTCTTCTGGTTTTCAACTTTGCCTCCCCTTTCGCTAAAGCACAGTGATTGGTTTCTGGTCGACTGGCATCAGCCGGATCAGTCAACGATTTAGCATTACTCGGCACACATTCCTGTACGGCGCTCTCCATCTGCATAGCATCTCGTTTTTTTTGACCAGGACATAGAGGTTTCGGCATAGACAAGTATATTTATGAAAAACGGGGGTCTCACGTGGATAGAGCAACAATGCGCCAGTGTTATGGTTTAGAATCTTTTATATGTTCAATTTTGTTGCCTACATGCCCTGACTTTTGTGACGATAGTACATCCAAGCCACTCAAGGCTAGTCTTACCATGATGATCCGAGGCCCTTCTCAATCTCCGCAAATATGCCAACGCCCTTGAGGCCCAGGCCAGTACCGACGCCAACAACAGATGCGCCCACGCCCTTCATCCTCCTGTACCCATCTGCGTCCAGAACTCCGCCGATTCCAATGACCTGGATGTGCCCGAGAGCGTCCTTGTTCTCGTCAAGCATCTTCCGAATTGTCAAGACATTCCCAAGAGCCAGGGGATGCAGCGGGGCACCGGCCATACCGCCGATCCCGGTGCCTGGGAGCACTGGCTGGACGGAGGAGGACCCGTCGGGAGGCGATATCACTACACAAGACCCGAGAGTATTTGTCGCTGTGATGAATGACACGGGACAGATCCCGCTAGAATCGGCGGCAGCGGATTCAACCAAGGCGCCAATCAGCGCTGTGTACTCGGTTGACTGAGTGTAGGGCGGCGTCTTGAGGCCGAAGGGAATGCGGGTCAGACTCGCATCGGAGGCGACCTCCTTCAGAGCGAGTAGGTAGTCCAGCAGGGCCTTCCCGTTGTACGCCGGGGGAGGTTTCCCGGGGATATTGGGACAGCTGAGGTTGATCTCCATGGCCAGGGGGAAGGGCACCTCTGCCTGAGCTGATGAGATGAGCTTGTAGCACCCGACGACATCCTCGGGGCTGCCAGTCACGGAGACGAGGAAGCCTTTCTTCGTCGGGGCATCACTAGGTAGCTTCCCAGCAATGGTCTTGATGAAGCCTAGATAGGCCTCAAGATTGTGGGGGCTGTACCCCAAATTATTGAGACTCGCGCTCTCCAGACCACTTAGACGGGTCTGGTCTTGCTCAGATTTATGCGTTGCAGTATCGTATAGGAGATACTGGTGCTTTGCAGGGTCATGAGGAAAGCCATTGATCAAGGATGTCCTGGTTGTGACAGCTCCGGTTGCGGAACAGTCATAAAGAGCTTGCAAGTCATCGACGGTAGTGGCCCATGGGTTGGCAGAGTTGATTAGGGGAGGGACGATGTCGAGGCTTGGAGGAGGGGCCATTATGTCTATGCTACCGTTCAGGCATGAATTCGATATTGACAATAGCAAGCTTCGCCTTGGGATTTCTTCACGGAGGACATATTAGTCGTTGAAGTCAATGGGAAAAGTAAAGGGGCCACTATAAGAGAGGAGATAGATGTGGTACGTTGCGGGGTTCCCCGAGATAAGATAAGAAGGCAGTCACTCCGTATCATGTAATGGCTATCAACGCGAGCGAATTTTCACAGATCTTGGCTCACGAACTAAGAGACTCAAAAGGAATAGAGTGATGGAGAAAAAGGCTTCTTACTGACGCCCAATTCATTAGCACGAGCCCCGTAGCAATCGTTATCTTAGAATAAATCATCAATTGCCTTGTCGGCATCCTTCTTGATCAATTCCTTCATGCCCTTAGGGGTGGTTAGCATGCAAACCCACGAAGAGGGCCATAAAGACTGCTTGAACATACCTCTGGCATGATAGGTTGACCATCTTTGTCCTTGACGTAGCGAAATGGCATTTGAGTGCTCTCATGCTCATTGAACTTCAGCTCGGGAAAGTCTACATATGGTACCTCCTTCAAGGGAACTATAAATATACGTCAGTAGGTGATTGATGAAAATAAGATTTATCAGGCGGCCTACTTTGCTCTTGAATGACCTTTCGCGTTACTCTTACAGCTGTATCCGTCGTCATTTGGACCGGCCCGAGGCGTCGTCCGGGAAAGCCTTTTTTCCTCAATTCTGAGGTTCGGTCTAGACGAAGAAAGTCAGAAGGTGCTTAAGAAAATGTGTGATTAGTTCATACCCCTTGGAGGATCATCTCCTAAAATCCGTGTATTAGCCACCGATCAATTGCTGATTAACATCTGGTACATGGGCCATGGACCATGGGCAACCTACCAAGAATGCCGCCAAAGAGGAATGTGCCAAATTCATTGGCATCCTCTGGTGAAAGGTCCTTCGCCGCCTGTGGGTCAAGAAGGCAAACGGTATCCTTGTTTGCAGCATACATGTCCTCGACACTCCGTGATGTTGCCTTGAAGACGGGCACGGCCTTGAGAGATTCTGGGGCCTGAAACGTGGGCGGTAGTGACGAGAGCGTGAAGCTACTGCCGGATGCCTCCGACTCCTTTGCAATTGCTATATACTCGAGCTCTGACCATGGCCCGAGCTCTTCGTCGAGATGCTCGACAATGTAGACCTTGCCGCCGGTATTGGCCATGATGGTCGTTTGCTGGTGAATTTTTTGACAATCACCGCAAATCAAGCCACAGCCTCGTAAACGGTTCTGCCGGGCGAGGAGGGTGACTAAGCGAGACTATGTTGAGGTGGTGATTTTGGAAATTGGTCACTGGCTTGCCGATATTGAATTTTACAGTATGCGGAGTTTTGATATTGAGGCGCCGTGTCTGGCCAGGATGGAAAAGTGAGGAGTGGGTGCCGACCGCCCGGTCTGGCAGCCCGTTCTTGGCACACCCCGTCCGCCTTCCGTCTTCGCCACGGGCCAATGACACGACACGGACATCATCCAGGGCTAAGGGCTTCCAAGCAAACGAAAATACAAACGGTTCCTGTGGTATTGTCATTTTATTTGAAGTAGGTACGCAACCAGTCCAGTTCCCTGAAACAGATTCTCACTCGCTGCAATATCCGCTACGGTGGAATGGTTGAGTGTAAGCGCAGATCGGGTTTCTCAACGAGTCTCGAGAACAAAGTGATACCTGGAAGTCGTCGTTCACGCCCCCGTCTACGACCCTCGTTGACTGCACCCTGACGCGTATCTCGGAGAGCAATGCCCAATGAAGATCGGGCAACAGCACAGGTGAACTCTAATTTTGGGACAGTGGGCGGTCCCTTGTTCGTCCCATCTGTCGCACCCCGGGCCAGGGGCTTGGCAAATGAGTTTGACGCTGCGATCTTATGAAACTCCGCTGAAAAAGAAGGGATCTCGGATGCGTTTTGTCTTTGGACCCTTGTAGACAACCTACCTAGTGATTGCTGCACTGCACGCTGAGGAGGGCCGGGTACAGCATGCGAGAGAGAGGGAGACCTATCAAACATCTCGGGACTCTACCTACTCATAGCTCATTGTAGGGCATGTTAATCAAACAAGCAATAGTTTCCCTTACTCGAGCGCAGGGTTCAAGGAGGCATTTTATGTAGCGAGCTAGGTAGGTAGCCAACTATCTGGTCTCGAGCTGGCCTAGTAGTAGTAGGTAGGTAGGTATTGGGACGATGCTGGGCCACGCAAGCCGCTTGCGGTTTCTGGGGCCTCCCTCCCCACTCGCCCTCTCTTCCTCTTCCTTCACGGTGCCGGTAGTGAAGTAGTGAAGCCTGCCCTGCCCCTGTCGTTCGCTACAGCCCATTCCAGAGCCCAGACCATCCTAACTGGTCGGGAGGGCCAGCCTAAAATCTGCGGAGATAATTGAATAGATGCTAACCTCCTAACCTACCACCTAGACTAGA